>NC_056733.1:1806587180-1806599680 GCF_019279795.1 Protopterus annectens
GGACATGATCAGGTGATGGCCTCTGCATCTATTGCAGTCCTCCTCTAGCTGATTGCATGTGGAACAGCTGTGATGGTGTTCACATAGCCATTTGCATGATATACACAAAACACTATCTAGGGAAAACATGTTGGTATTTGGCCATGACAGTCGCTGTGAGTGATATCTGGATGTGGTGTTCTGACACAGCATCACAGATATCTGGATGTACCTCAAACATCATACACAGTGGGAAATAGCCTAAAGACAGGAGGGTGATGTGCTACACATGACTACAGTATGTAAGTGTAGCTATGCTGCATTGAGACTACTGCCTGTTTAACATGTCGTGTGTAGTAATGGCTATTCTGCATGTTTGAATACAGACATGACAGTACTCTGTTCATGAGGGACCCCCATCTGTTGGGCCATCTGTAAACTGGTCAGTGTGTGGAACCATTTGTTTCCTGTGTTACACACAAAACACACATCTGTGCACAGCAGGAGCATAGTGTGAGGATTGCAGACAGTACATGATGATAGGGATTTGTTACTGCCATCACATCCCTGACTGGACATATGTCACATGCAACAATGGTATGACGACACAGTCTGGGATTCCCAGTGACAAGCCAATAATGGGCAACCATTCATAGCTGCGGTCAAACGTCTACTACACATTGTACAGATGGCATGCAGTATATTTGCATGTGTTGTGCTCCCTCTGCAAATGTATACCATCTGTTGTGTTGGGTTGATGGTGATAGCTATGCATACTGTTATAAGTAATCCTGTATGCTGTTGTCTATCTCTAAGCCATATGTGGGTTTAAACTGCAACTCCATAAGTTGAATGGGTTGGGAGGTCCTGGCAGAACCTTCTGTCCCACTTCAGCTGACACTGGCACCGGGCACTAGCACATGTGGGGCCCAGCCTTGGACATCAACCTCTGTTGGCTCTGCACCATCTGGTGGTAACACCACTGAGGATGGGGCATGTCCCCCCTGGAAGCAGGACCAGACAAGTACATGTCTACTGTCGTGCGGTCCCAGACGTGTTGCATTGGGGGCTCACTAAGGGGTTATGAAGCCAGATACAGAAGCTCAAGGGTGGAGTGTCACATTTACAGGGTGATGCTGCCCCTCCAGGACAGCCCCCAGCACTGCCTCCTTTGCAGCTGTTTAGGTGCAGTGGCAGCTGCCCATGGCTGGGGACCTCTATCCCACTGATCCCATGGGCTTGTGAATGCCAAACACCCATCCCTGTCCGAGGTGTATCCCCCCACATGTGTCATATACCAACCCTGTATGCTGTCTTGTCTGTGATCCTACCCTACCTATCCTCCACGGCCATACCTACAATTCTTCCCCCACATCCGACCCTCACCCTATGTAAACATAAGGCCATTCGGCTCCTAGGACAACATCTGCCCTATACATAGCTGTCCATTTCACACACGTGCCCATTGGACACATGTATCCCTTGTAATATGCATCACAACATACTCTTGTTATCCTCACCCCTGTCTCTCAGACGCATGATCCTAGTATGCACATCACTCCTACATGGTCCAGGTACACGTGATGAGGATGACCCCAATGTACACACACTACCGGTCCCTCTATGGTTACCCCATTTACCTTTATCATGATGATGATGTTGCACACAGCACCTTGCAAGAGTACTGTTCACACATAATGATTGGGCAGGTACTGTTGTGCTAATGTACATTACATGCACAGAGTGATGTATATGGCCAATGTACAACTGCTTGCGTGTATGAATGACACATGGCTGTCTGAGGATATCTTGAGATCACATAGAACAAAACCACTATGTAATAAAGGCATTGCTGGTATTTCCCGTTTCATTCATGTGTAATGCTTTGTTGCCACATGGTATGTTCCTGATATATCTCTATATATGTATGTACCTATATGCTGGACATAAACACTCACATATACATCTACATGATGGGATACATTCCTATACTATTGAATGACTGCGTTGTATGATATGTTTGTGGTACTGTCCATTGTCTGTATATCTGCCATGGCATTTTGGTAAATCACATTAGCTGTGTGTGCAGGGTTCTGTTTCTGAGCCTTGCAGAGGACATTTATTTGGTTGCAGGGCAGAACAAGGTTGTTAGATACAGAGGGAGTAAGGCACATTAAAGCAGTTGTGATCGGGTGTGCATGGGTTTGCATGGTGTTAAGCAATGCTAACCTCTGGTTACAGCTTCTTACACTTGGTTAGCCTCTACATTGCTTTACCAGTGCAATACTCGCATACTGGTAGCCAAGCAAGCTTACACCCACTCGCTCCCACACTTGCAAATGCACCAACATTGATGCTTGCATCTGATACTCACACACTTGGGTGGGAGCGAGGACCACAATATTACCTTGTGATGCCTATTACATCAGATTACATGCCTACAGTATCGGGAATGGCTGCCCATTAGGCAACGGCATGCCGTTCGACTGTATGGAATAGGTGGACTGTCCAGTGATTTAATCATATTATTTGTGTGTTTCTCTTACAATCTGCTCCCATCTGGCTGATACACGGCAACCGAGACTCTTCAATAAAGACAAGTAATTGGGTTTTGGGACCCACATCCGTCAGCCGAGTCATGCTACCGCATACCTATTATAGGGTTGCCACCTTTTCAATTGGCCAAGGTGGGACATTTGGGTTACCACCTGTCCCACTTTGCGAGGGACAGTCCCTCTTTAGGCAGTTGTGTCCTGCAAATAAAATCAAGATATAGCAAATGTCCTGAGATTACAGGACAAAATTATATCCTAAGTTTCTTTAATAGTTGCATAAAACAGTTATTTTATATATGAAACTTCTATATGTTATGTGAAGTAGCATAAGCAATTCAAATTTTACTAGAATAAGCTTTTATTTGTGCAAAAGAGTAAAGTTCTGTACTATGCACGGCTGTAGGTATGTTTTGTCCTGGAAAATCTGCCATTTCTACAGAACATGTCTCACTTTGGGCATTTGAAAAGGTGGCAACCCTATGGGACCTTTATGTAGAGACGTCAGATTTTGCAGGGCAAAACATACCCGCAGCCAGTACAAAGGAAAGTATTTCAATGTTTTGCCTAAATAAAAGCTTATTCTTGTAGCATTATAGTTGCTTATACAGTTTCTTATGCCATTTAGGTGTTTCAGATATAAAACAGTTGTTTTATCCAACTACTACAGACAATATAGGAAATCTTTGTCCTAAAATCTCAGGACATTTGCCATAACTTCAAATATTTTGCAGGACACAACTACCCAAAGGGGAGTGTCCCTCGCAAAGGTGGACAGGTGGTAACCCAAACCTATTATTCTACCATCTTTCTAAGGTAGTCGGCAGAATATGCACTTTCTGTCACTATCAGACCTCTCATACGAATGGGGAAGAATGAACACTGAATCAGGGACACTGCATAACAACCTCAGGGACACATTTAGAAGTTTGGTGCTATTAACCTGACACATTAACAGACCCACAGCATATATATTCATACACATTGTCTGAGGTGCATGCTGTTTATGACTATTACATGTAGTCATTATTCATTACGTGTATTCCACCACCGTTCCTCCTAATATCACTAGTTCTAGGAGGGTTTAGGTGGGACAGAGTTAGAGTCTGAGTCGTAATCACGGATGTCCCTGGTAATCGGGGACAGTTAAATGATATGGTCCCTATGTGTTCCACCAATGGTTTACGGACTATCCAGTGGATGTGCTCTTAGGGTTTGGGAGGTATGGGTGTCTGCTATGCCCACATCAGAATATTACTTACATCCATGGGACGGTCGTAATACAGCTCTGCCAGCCAACACCTCCACACCTAGGCGCATAATCGCATACCCATAGTTCCCCTACATGCCACTCCTCTACAGCACTCATCCTTACTGTGGGAGCAGGTGGGGTATAAACACTCCCCAACACACTGCCCATTCTCCCCATGTTGGGACACATGTCGTACATTGTGTCAACCCATGTGTTATCAGGCTTGCACAACCTACTGGTCCATGTACATCTATAGCCTGGTCGCATCAATAATTACAGGGCTTGGCTCCAATAACTAATTTATGGTGTCCCACAAGGGACATTGATGTCCATGTTTCAAGTGTAGTCCTTGCAGATCTCTCCCATTGGAAGTTTCCTGCCGGTGATCTGGGAAGCAGTGGTGTATTTACCTTTATTGTGTGTCTGTATGTCTCACTGGTCAAGCTGGGGGGTGGGGGGGGGTGCACGTTTGTTTATTGGACCTCCCACCAGCATATGCCTGGACAGAACATATGTTACCCAGAACTGCTATATCATATTCTCGGTATATACATGTGTATATTTACTATAACATATATAATCTATTGACATTAATACATACAGATATATTTTCATATGCATGCATACATGTATATTCATATTTTGCTGTTTTTATATATTTATATATATATATATATATATATATATATATACATATATATATATTTATATATATATATATATATATATATATATATATATATATATATATGTATATATATATATATATATATATATATATATATATATATATATATACATATATATATATTTGTAAATATATATATATATATATAAAACCTAACGACATATGGGTCTATGGTTGTATGCATATGTATAGATTCATATGTGGGTATGTATCTGTATTCTTTCTCTGTATGTATACATTCATACTACGGTGAGGGAGAAGCATATCTCTATCTCGCTATGGGTACATATACACACACATAGCTCTACGTATATACGTTTACATCTGTTTATTCTGTTCCATGCCATATAGATTACACTTTGCTTTAGTGGGTCTCGCAGTGGGCATGACTGCTTGGTGGGTGATGCCTCTGCCCAATGAACACATTCGCTTGCATCCCTAGGGCTGTCCATATTGGCCAACATCAGCCAACACCTGCATACCTACACCCATAAGTAGCTACCCATAGTTCCCCCACCCTCGCCTCCTCGACAGCACCCATCCTTACTCTGGGACCTGGTCCGTTCTGGACACACCACTACACGCTGCCCACTCTCCACTTCATGGGACCCATTTTATACAATTTCGCATTCATATAGTTTGGCCAAATTTTGGAGTGTCATGTAAGGAACGCTCCCGTATGTGTTCCATGATCAGAATCCACAGGTGCACTGTGTCCCCCCCCCCACCCGGGTGTATCCTTCCTGTGGTCTGAGGAGCAATGGACACTTTACATTGATTGTGTGTATAGTTCCCGTGTCCGGCTATAGGGGGGGTGGAAGGGCATGCTGCATGTGTTATGTGTCTTGCCTGAGCTCCTCACTTCCATTGCCATAGCCTGTGAACATAGGTTCATAGGTTTATACTAGGCTATCTGCCCTAAGGCATTTATAAGCCTAGCCCACATTTTTGTGGCTTACGCCACCCCTTATATGAAAAAATACTGTGCCCATTAGTTTGTTGTGCCTCTGTCCAGCAGTGACACAGAGATGATTCCCGGGATAAACCTACGATCTCCCATCCACAGGTCAAGATTTCTCTTGAACAGAGCCAGCGAGGTGCTCTGCCTCACATGGACCGGGATTTTATTCCACAGCATAGGGAGTCTCTGAGTGATAAATCTATCCCTCCAGCACGTCCTATTTATATCCGTTAAGGTTTAAGTCGCTTGCTCTAGTGGTTTTGTGGATTTGGATTTTTGAGGTGGAGCATGTCCATTAATTCCGGGTTGGACATGGCCTTGTATGTCAGGCACATGTCACCTCTGAGCAGACGGTATGCGACTGAATAGAGCTGGAGTTTCTTCAATCTGGCAGCATATGACAGATTTTGGAGTCCCTTTATCCTTTTGGTGAGGAACTTTGGGGTCTCTCCAATTGCTGCAGATGTCGGGTGAGATACATCCCGAATGGGGCATTGTACTGATCATTGGTCTGATAAGTGAAGAGTACAGGGAACAATGACCTCACTAGATCTGGATGTGAATCCTTCATGATCAGGTGGGCAATGTAGAAGGTCTTTCTAACCACTTTAGCAACGTGAGTGTCAAAAGAAAGGCCACTGTCAACCTGGGTCCCCAGGTCCCTGATAACCTCTTCTGTGCTTAGTGGATTGCCACCTATATGGTAGTTTGGGGTTACCTTGTTTTTCCCAAGGGTATGACTATACATTTTTGGTGTTTAACTTCAGGCCATGGCTCTGGCACCAGCTATCTGTTTCCGTGAGTCCCTTCTGAAGGATATCCGTGTCCGATGCACTTTCCACTATGGCGCCCAGTTTGCAGTCGCCTGCAAACTTTGTCATCCAAAGTCCTCCCATGTTGGCCTGTACTTCTGAGAAGTAGATGCCAAACAATAGGGGCCAAGGACCGAGCCCTGTGGGACACCACTTGTGACCGGCTTGGAGTCTGACACAGCGCCAGCAACTCTAACCCTGTGGGTTCTATCCTGCCAGTTTGCAACCCATCTTGTGACATATGGGTTTACATTTAAGCTGGTAGTTTTCTACAATACCCGAGTGGGTATTGTGTCGAAAGCCTTTGCAAGGACAAGGTAGGCTGTATGGACTGCCTTTCCTCATCAATGGCCTTGGTGACTGTTTCAAGAAGTCCACCAAGTTCAAAAGGCATGATCTTCCCTTGACAAAGCCAAACTGGGTCGGGTCCAATGTCTGCAAGTCCCCATATCTCTGTTTATGAGCTCCATTATGATCCTCTCCATAGCTTTGCAGACTAGACTTGTTAAGCTTATGGGGCGGTAATTACCAGGGTCCGTGAGGCGGCCTTTGTGGAGTGGGACAACAGTTGCCACGCCACCCTTGGGCACGTATCCTGTGGTAAGGCTGAGATTAAACAGCTGCCTTATGTGCGGTTTAATTCCTCATTTAGCTCGTAGCACACAGCCGGGGACACCATCCGTCCCATTGATGCTGTGTTTTAGCTTTAGAGAGAGCAGCTTTCACCTGCATTTGAGATGTCCGGGAGGCTACACTCAGCTGGGATAGTTATCTCTCCTTTAGGGGGAGAGGGGGTGAAGTTTGCACTGAACCTGTCTGCCAGTATGTTGGCAATGTCTGTGGGTTCAGTGATTTTTGTATCATTTTGGACTAATTCTGAGCATATCTGGGAGTTTCCACCCAGGTTCCTAACATAGCTGAAAAAGGCCTTATGATTGTCCTTTGAATCCATGGCAATTTTTCTCTCAAAATTGGCCTTAGTTGATTTTATGAGTGCTCATTTTTTTACTAATAATGATCAGGGTGACTTCCCTTTTATGGATTTTGTTCTATCATGTAATAGCTTTCTCCTCTTATTGTATAGTTTGTTAATGGCTGGGGTCCACCAGACTGGACGCTTGCCCTTTGTGGAAAGAGTCTTGGTTTTATTTGGGATTGCCTGATCCATGCAGTCCTGGAGGTGTTCATAGAAGGCATTTGTAAGGGCTTCCGCAGCTTGGGTTGTGGTTTCCTCTGGCTCAGGGGCCTTGAAGGATACCACACCAGTCTTGAGTAGTGTGAAGTTTGCTTTAGAGAAGTTCTTCACTATGGTCTTTTGTTTGGGGTGGGGGATGTGGATTTCCAGTGAGATTAGTTTATGATCAGATCTCACCAATGAGGGATATACTCTGTGGAGCATTTTGTCCCCATGTTTGTGACAATGAGATCTAGTATATTTTCTCCTCTCGTGGGAACAGTGACTAGCTGTTCCATGGCATTTGAATTTATGAACTCCAGGAACCGTTGGGCTAGAAAGTTAGGGCTTGAGTAATGTTCCCAGTCTATATTCGGGTAGTTGAAGTCACCCAATATGATGGTGTTTGGAGATACATTTATACCCTCCAGTGTCTTCAGGAGGGCTGTGTGGGGTTCCTGAGTTTGAGAGGGTGGCCTGTAGCATGCTACAATTTGTAGAGCAGTTTTGCCTATGGTTAGTTGCACCTGGATGGTTTCAAGCTCGTGCGTTGCCACCAACCTGGAGGTGTGGGTATCCTTTATGAATATGGATACACCCTCCTTTTGTGGTGTGGTCCGGGTTTTGGGGCCGAACGCATGATATGAGGTAAAACCTAATAGTGCCGGGGTGCTCTCAGGAGCCTTGAACCAGGTTTCAGTTACAGCACAGACATCGATGTTCTCCATACTGAGAAGGGCCTCGAGTCGTGCATTTTGAGATTTAGACTTCTGGCATTGAGCAGCATTACCCTCAGTTTCTTCCCATTTTGTTTTCTAGGGTGGTAGGTTTAGAATTTGAGCCTTGCCTAAAAAAGGCACTATGGGGTGGCAAGAGCCTTAGCCAATATCCAGAATCCCAGGGTGACAGGTGCAAGCCGTCCCTTGAAGCAGCGTGGCTTGTCAAGCATGTCATCCCAGGCAGACAGACACTGGATCCCCTTTGAATGACACCAGACATTAAGCCAATTGTTAAAGCTGATCATCTTGTCTCTATATTGTGGCATCATTCTTGGTGAAGGAAGGATACTGCTCAGGGTTAGGGTCATACCTGCCTGGGCTACATAATCAGAGAGCTCCTCTATGTCTCTTTTCATGTAGTCCAGGGAGGTATCGCCTCAGGTCGCTCACACCAGCATGGACAATGACTGTGTCATATTTGTACTTGCCGTGGAGTGACCCGAGTGCTTGTGTTATGTGGCGGATTCTAGCGCCCGATAGGCAGCTTACTGTGACCCTCTCCTTGTTCAGCCTGGTGAGTGGGACGTCAGTGTGTCTGACTATGGAGTCACCTATGACAAGTATGTTTGGTGTTGTATTTGGCCTTAAGGGCTGTGACTGCTTTGCACACTGCTTTTGTGGTTTATGTGTTGCTTGTGGGGTGTCTTGAGGTAGCAGTTGTTTGGGTGTCTGCTTTGGAGGCCTCTGCTGTTTAGGTAAATTTTTACTCAGAGCCTCCGAGTATGTCTTTGTGTGTTTATGTGTTTGATTCAGTGGAGTGGTAGCATTATGTGAGGCTGGTTTTGTGGTGTGTGTAGTTGCCTTCTCCTCCTGTCTGGTCTTGCCAGTCCTGAGTTGAGAGAGCTCAGCCTCCAGTTTGGCTAAATAGCTGCATCTCTCACAAGTATTTGTGTTATGTGGAAGGATGAGAGGGTTGTCTGTGTACATGAGGCAGTTATAACATTGCCTCAAGATTCCCAGATTCACCAGCTGGACCGGAGAGGAGATTGACAACTGACCTTTGGACATGCTAGAATAATATTGGGAAATCCTTAATTGAAAACAAGGGCCAGTGGGGAGTGAGGGTGTAGTGCTTTTAATTTTTAGTGCTGACTTATATAATTGCTTTAGTGAGCAAGTGCCAGGTAACTTGAGTGCAATGTGTTACAAGTAACTAAATGCAAAAACGACAAACAGTAACTTTCTTTCAAGTGAAACAAGGAAATAAGTACAGTAAGCAATGCAGATATCACTAGTGATCCACAGAAGCTGAGAAGTTTATGATTAGGTGGAATTAGCTTCCAGGAAATAACAAGCAAACAAACAACAAGCATATAAACAAAGCTAGATTCAGCAGGCCTGGATCTAGTCTATGCTAGAGCAAACAAGGTGTACCAATTTCAGTAAGATACAGTTCAAATATTCAGGCACTATAAACCTTTAACCAGAAATTCCCAGCTCAGAAGGGCAGAGTCCAGCCTCTTCTCCCACAAGAGTGCAGACCACAAACCTTCTTAATGTAAAATAACTGGCCTGAAGCCCAAGTGCCTAAACCAGAACTAATACACTTGGACACTGGGCTCTCAATCAGCAGTTCCCAACTTAGAAGGACGAAAGCTACCTGTCCTGCCACCACAGTGCTTGCCACAAAACTTCCTAATGTAAAACAACTGGTCTGAAGCCCAAGTGCTTAATCCAAAAGACTTGAATGATAGCTACACTTTAATCAAGTTACAACCAAGCAGTAATAAATACCATTGAATACTTTAGAGAATGTCTGGATTAGTGCTCAAGTTACACAAACAAAGCTAGATCCAGCAGGCCAGAATCCAGTCTATGCCACAGCAAACAAGGCGCACCAACTTCAGTAAGAAACAGTTCAGATATGCATGCACTATAAGCCTTCAACCAGAAATTCCCAGCTCAGAAGGGCAGAGTCCAACCTCTCCTCCCACAAGAGTGCAGACCACGAACCCTCTTAATGTAAAATAACTGGCTTGAAAGCCCAAGTGCTTAAACCAGAATTAATACACTTTTAGAATAACAGACACTGAGCCCTCAATCAGCAGTTCTCAACCTAGAAGGATGTAAGCTACCTGTTCTGCCACAACAGTGCAGACCACAAACCCTCTCAGTGCAAAACAACTAACTGGTCCGAAGCCCAAGTGTTTAAACCAAAAGGCTTAGAATGAGTTACACCAAGCAGTAATAAATACAATTGAGTATTTTAAGATGATGCAAAAGTAAAAAGAAGTAGGTAGGAACACAAGTACAGTAAAAGCAGATGACATTTTTTTTTTTTTTTTTTTTCTGAACAAGTGCTGAGATCAAAGAAACAGATTTCAGTGCTGAAACTAGAAAACTGGCTAGTTATAAGAAAAAAACAAGCTAGAAGGCTTCCCTCAAACACAGAAGGGCTTGGGGGCTCAGAAGCCTACAAATAGTCTGTACCACTTAACAAGAAAGGCAGGAAATAAGCTTAATTTTTTTTTTTTTTTTTTTTTCTATTTCACAGATGCTCTCTTTGTACACAGTAGGAGTGCCTGAAATCAGAATATGATCTCACTGCACTCAGTTGAGTGAGCAAATGAGATGGGCCCAGAGGCAGGCTGAGGGGCGGGCAGTTTCAATGCCACTATGAAGAGCAGAATAACTTCAGTTAAAAATTCCTTCAACACTCCTTCATACACAGTTTAAATCAAATTAAATACTGTATTTTTAAAAAAAAGCAGATAAAGTGCGTAAATTCTCTTATACGTCCAGTTGAATATAATCAAGTTCTAGCTGGCCAAGCTGAGGTTTTAAAGCAGGAATTATTTCACATGCACCAGTTTAAATATGCAAGGACAGGAAATCAAGGAATGTGGCTACACCCACACCTGTAATTACTAGCAAATAACAAAATTCAGCCAACACTAGCTTCAGTTCAAGTTACTGAAGAGCAGAATAACTTCAGTTAAAATTCCTTCAACACTCCTTCATACACAGTTTAAATCAAATTAAATACTGTATTTTTAAAAAAAAAGTGCAGATAAAGGTACTTAAATTCTCTTATACGTCCAGTTGAATATAACCAAGTTCTAGCTGGCCAAGCTGAGGTTTTAAAGCAGGAATTATTTCACATGCACCAGTTTAAATATGCAAGGACAGGAAATCAAAGAATGTGGCTACCCGCACAACTGTAATTACTAGCAAATAACAAAATTCAGCCAACACTAGCTTCAGTTCAAGTTACTGAAGAGCAGAATAACTTCAGATAAAATTCCTTCAACACTCCTTCATACACAGTTTAAATCAAATTAAATACTGTATTTTTTTTTAAAAAAGTGCAGATAAAGGTACTTAAATTCTCTTATACGTCCAGTTGAATATAACCAAGTTCTAGCTGGCCAAGCTGAGGTTTTAAAGCAGGAATTATTTCACATGCACCAGTTTAAATATGCAAGGACAGGAAATCAAAGAATGTGGCTACCCCACACCTGTAATTACTAGCAAATAACAAAATTCAGCCAACACTAGCTTCAGTTCAAGTTACTGAAGAGCAGAATAACTTCAGTTAAAAATTCCTTCAACACTCCTTCATACACAGTTTAAATCAAATTAAATACTGTATTTTTTTAAAAAAAGTGCAGATAAAGGTACTTAAATTCTCTTATACGTCCAGTTGAATATAACCAAGTTCTAGCTGGCCAAGCTGAGGTTTTAAAGCAGGAATTATTTCACATGCACCAGTTTAAATATGCAAGGACAGGAAATCAAAGAATGTGGCTACCCCCACACCTGTAATTACTAGCAAATAACAAAATTCAGCCAACACTAGCTTCAGTTCAAGTTACTGAAGAGCAGAATAACTTCAGTTAAAAATTCCTTCAACACTCCTTCATACACAGTTTAAATCAAATTAATATGTCATTCCTGTGTGCTTTTTCCTATCATAGCTGTATATCTCTATATATCTACGCACACACACACACACACACACACACACACACACACACACACACATATATATATATATATGTGTATCTATGTATTTTTGTACATATATGTGTATATATATGCATGTCCATATACATATGACTGCAACTGTATATATATATATATATTGAATATAATATCCCAAACCAAAAGTAGCAATGGATACCAACTGTGTAGCCAGGCCGTATGGCAAAAACGGTATTCAAATCCAAAATATGTATAAAGTATCCCCAAGCCAGGAATAACAACTAACGCCAGCTGTAGAACCAATCCGTAAGGCAAGAGCGGTGCTCAAATCCAACAATAAATGTAGCAACTTTCACGCCAGGAGACAATGATGAACGAT
>NC_056733.1:1806604680-1806637831 GCF_019279795.1 Protopterus annectens
GTTTCTTGTAACATTTAGATATTTTACATACAGAAATAACTATTTTATGCAACTATTACATGACATGTGGGACATAATTATGTCCTACAATCTCAGGACATTTGCCATTTTTAATATTTTTGGTCAGGACACAACTGCCCAAAGAGGGACTGTCCCTCGCAAAGTGGGACAGGTGGTAACCCTACTTATGTCTGCTTTAAAGTGCCTTAATCACCCTATATCTGACTGCCATTATTGTGGCCATCATATAAAATTAGCCCTTGCATGGCTTAGTCCCAGGAACAGGAACACCATATTCACTGGTTATACCACTATACCATCCATGTTACATTTTCTATGGATGGTAATTAGGATATATGACTTTACTACAGCCATTCCACAGTACTGGCAACAAATGTGACAGTCGGGTGGTGTACACATATATAGTACATGTTACTATTCATATGTTTCTGAGACGCATATGTATACATTTGCAAGTATACATATTTATGAATTGGACACATACTTGACAACTACTTATATGCATGTATGTGTGATGTGTAGCTATGCGAATATAACTATGTACGTTTATAGATATATGACTACATATCTGGAGTTATACATGCCCATTTATATGAATGACCGCATATGGGAGGTACCAGTACCGTTTGTATGCAGGGGTTGTGTGCATCATTACGATGAGGAACCTGGACGGGTTATACAGTTTGTGGACATGTACTATTTGGAAAATGGCTATGGGGATGCTTCACGTGAACATGTGAAAGGTATATATTCCCGATAATGCACATGGGGAGACATGCATCACAGTCAGGTGTTTAATCCCAGGTCGTAGGTTCTGCAGGACCGGCTGGAGGCTGAGCAGGGTTATGGACAACTACTGCTCATGCAACTTGTGTCCAGATGTCTACGGGACTGGACATCGTGTTGTACCACCAAGTCTAATCTTTAGAACAGATACTTATCCCATGAGGGATATCCAAAAATTTTGGGGAACAATGACATCAATTCTTTTGGATTTAGGAAAATGAGGGAGGGTTATACATGCAAGGGATACATAGTTTGCAATCCTGAGACTGCCTAGGGTGAGACTGCCTACTAGATTATGAGTAGGGGTCATTATGTGCAGATATGTCTGCGCCAAGCTAGCAGGCCGAGTATGGGTGGTTTTGGTGGACATTCAGGAAGGGGGAGGTGGTGTGCTGTGAAGGGGCTGATGGATATTCAGTTATGTATCCAGGTGTGCTGGGGTTAGATGACTCAGTTCAGGCCAGACCATTATGTGGGTGTGAGCCGGTAATGTTTCTGTACATGTGTATCGCACATTTTAATGCTCATATGTTTGTGGGATTGTGTTCTACAGTATGGCCTATCAAGTTGTATTGCTTATGTAAATGTTTGTTCTTTGGTTTTCTTTCTGATTCACCCACTGCTCCCTCGTACACCTCCAGCTCATCTATTGTGCATCCGACCCAGTCTCCCCTTGGCGAATCATTACATTACCCGTCACCCCCCCACCCCCATATTCCACACACACCATCCATCCCTTCTCTGGTTGATGGCCCATGGCACAGACAACAGAACACATTGCGTACACTGCATATCTCTGGTACAAATATGGTTGTGAGGACTACCCTAGCATTTTTGATCTTCCACATGCTGTACTTCACGCACATAGGTACACGCAAATACTTATCTTTCCTGACATGGTAGGTAGACCCAGGTAATACCCATTCATCTTTGGGCCATCCAGACAGGGACGACTTGGACCACAAATGGGCAGATATTGAGCGAATGCTCTGACCATTGGTAGGGTTGCCAACTTTTCAAATGACCAAAGTGGGACATTTTTGGGGCACACATCAAATTTTACAGGCCAACACATACCCACGGTCAGTACAAAGGATATTACTTTAGTTTTATGCCTAAATGAAAGTTTATTGTTGTAGCAGTTTAGTTGCTTATTCTGTTTCTTGTAACATTTAGGTATTGTACATACAGATATAACTATTTTATGGAACTATTACATAAAATATGGGACATAATTATGTTCTACAATTGCAGGACATTTAACATTTTTAATATTTTTGATAACTACACAGCTGCCCAGAGAGAGACTGTCCCTCACAAAGTGGGACAGGTGGTAACCCTAACCATTGGGCTAGGCTTAGCAAAGGGCAGCAGCACCCTAAAATGCTGTGTTTCGCTTCCACTTGGTATAACAATCAACACTACAATGGAATATGGGCACGGGGTTTTAAATGTCATTTGTTCGAGGGACGGGGACACAATAGTCAGCTACGTGCCTTTGTGTTTACTTTTTATTTTGGTGTTCACAAAACTGTCTTGTATGCTTTGCATACATTTCAGTATCCACGGACACTGACAGGAGTGATTAATATTAGAGGCAGGCTGCACTAGTCAGCATTTTGGGTTGCGCGTCTGCAGCCATGTTCACGCTTCCGTGCTACACTTAGACATGCCCCCTGCACTCGGGCACGTTTCCTATGCACGTGGACATTCCAGCAGAGCGCTTTCATTAATATGCATGTGGTGCTGCTGCGCCATCTGTACGCTGCACAGTTGGCGCAAGGCTAACGCCGTCCTTGTGCCGAGCTTCATGAATGCCGGGGTCTAATATATCAAACCTCAACCAATCAGAGCATTGAATTAATTAGCTCATTTTTCAAATATATAAAGAGATATCACCCCGATATATATGGAAAAATACATCATCCTATATAAAATCTATAACATGTACAAATACATTTCATTTAACAGCAATATAAATGATAAATTAATAACTATAAAAACTCAAATCAATAAAATAACCAATCAAAATTAATGAACTCCACTATTGCATTGCATGGCCTATGTATATATATCATCTCTCAGTGCAAAAATATATATATTCTACCCATTCAGGCATATAACAAAATATACAAACCTTATGGATATATAAAACTACTAGCGATGTATACAAATATATATTTTATGACTTACGCATACAAACAACATAATGTACCCCATCTCTATTCATTTGGGGGGGTTGAGTTAAGCGGCTAAAGCTACGTGCAGTCTCCTGGATTTGAGAAAGGTCTTCAGTGAGGCTCTTTCATTAAGACCTTTGCCTCTGTCAGCCCTTAATCTCAAAATCCATTTCACTTCCCTTCCTTCAGTGCAATTCCTAATATCCCCTCCTTGGGCATGAGACCTTACAGTATCTATAACCATGAACCTAAAAACATTTTCTTCTCCTGTCATGAGCACATGTTTGGCAAGGGGATTTGTGGGCGATCTCACCCTTATGCCATAGAGATGCTCTTTATCCTGTACCTAAACATGTGAAGTGGCACAATGTGCCACAAGGTTGAACCTGCAGCTCTTTCCTGTATCAGGGTGGATGAACATCTCACTTGAATCTATGTATTCACAAAAATTACACTGTCCGCATGGGTGTGTACCAGAACTCATTTCATGTTCAGGTTTGTCATACAGTTGACATAAAGAACCTTGCTGTCTGTGACACCTGTCCGCCTTTCTATGTTGGGAAGACCGACAGAATGAGATTAAGGGCTGACAGAGGCAAAGGTCTCAATGAAAGAGCCTCACTGAAGCCCTTTCTCAAATCCAGGAGGCTGCACGTAGCTTAAGCCGCTTAACTCAACCCCTCTAAATGAATAGGGGTGGGGTATATTATGTTGTTTGTATGTATCAGTCATAAAATATATATTTTTATACATCGCTAGTAGTTTTATATATCCATAAGATTTGTATATTTTGTTATATGCCTGATTGGGTAGGATATATATATTTTTGCACTGAGAGATTATATATATATACATAGGCCATGCAATGCAGTAGTGGAGTTCATTAATTTTGATTGTTTATTTTATTGATTTGAGTTTTTATAGTTATTAATTTATCATTTGTATTGCTGTTAAATGAAATGTATTTGTACATGTTATAGATTTTATCTAGGATGATGTATTTTTCCGTATATATCGGGGTGATATCTCTTTATATGTTTGAAAAATGAGCTAATGAATTCAATGCTCTGATTGGTTGTGGTTTGATATATTAGAGATGGGAGAAATACACCATGGTATCTTGTTATTGGTCTGAAGAAGCTACAAGCGAAAGCGCTTACCGGTGTGCACAATAAATATCTGCTTTTATTTAAGGACTGCTTCTTGTGAATATTTTGGGTTCTGCATGGTTGCTACCACTGTTTGGATTATTTCTGCTGTTTTTATCATTCTCTATCTCTACAGTGGTGCATTTACCCTGGAGAGTGTTCTCTGGTTTTGTTTTTTACTTTAAAAAACATTTTTTCCTTAGTAGTAGAAAGATCCCAGCACTTTCAAATATCCAGGGTCTGTGCCCTTTGCAACCCTACTCTAAATAAAATGAGGATTTGTGGTTGTTGGGGATTTTGAGGAAATCCCCCTGTCTTGAAGTGATCCACTGGGGCTATCAAAATGAGGTCAATTTGGTCATTTGTGCTAAACCTGAAAATTACACATTGGTTTTACCCAATTTTTCTTTTGCTATCAACCACTTCCTAACCTTTACTACCTACTTTGTTTAAAAAAAAAAATTGGTATGTGAGAGTATGTATATATGTACGTACAAGTGTATACAAACATTCGCATCATATATATATATATATATATATATATATATATATATATATATATATATGTAAAATATACTATATATATTAAATGTCAATATCTATATATCTATATATCTGTATCTATATATCTGTGTGTATATATATATATATATATATATATATATATATATATATATATATATATATATATATATATGTATATATATATATATATATATATATATATATATATATATATATATATATACATACACACACATTTATATATATATATATATATATATATATATATATATATATATATATATATATATATATATATACATATGGGTTCCATACACTAGACTGAATTTTCACTAATTCAAAATAGTGCATGGAATGCTCACTGCAGCGAAAGTGCACTTAATTGAAAGTGCACTTACGTGAAGTTCAGTACAATGAAAGGGTGTTGTACTGAACTTCCGTGTAGTACTCACGGACCTTAGGGTTAGGGCACAGGTCATAGTACGGGCTAATACGGGCTATCCCCTTACCATGACCCGTGCCCTAACCATAAGGTCCGTGATGACTGCAGCGCAGTGAATGACATAGAAATGTCTTCCACTATGGTACGATAGTCACGAACCTTAGGGTTAGGGTATGGGTTAGAGTAAGGGGATAACTTTACTAACTATTCCCTTACCCTAACCTGTGCCCTAACCCTAAGGTCCGTGACTATCGCACCATAGTGGAGGACATAGCTTGTTTTTTATGTCCTCCACTGTGCTGCAGTGTTTTCAGTGAAGTGCACTTATGCAAAAGTTCACTTTCGTTAAAGTGAACTTTTGCAGAAGTGAAGCTTCCTATTACAAGTTTGAAGTAATGAACTTTTGTTTTTGTAATAGGAATCCATATATATATATATATATATATATATATATATATATATATATGTATATATACACAATATATGTAATATGCATATCTATATATCAATCTATATATATATATATATATATATATATATATATATATATATATATATATATTTCTCTATCAAAATTCTGAAACTAACTCACTCAGTCGAGTAATGATTTACTCGAAAAACACCCCCACTGAAAACAGAAACATTCTGTACGCAAAATAATTAAAGTGGTAATGCCAACACGTCAATATTGGACATTATAGACATTACCCAACTTACCTTGCCTTCCAGTGATTTCCAACTAACATTTTTCAGGGGGCAAGCCCTCCTGCACCCTCCATGTGTGGGGTCTGCCCCCACATCCTCTGCTAATTATATATACAAACTCTGAGATTGCACTACAGTGAGGAAAAGAGCAACTTTCTCGATCACCACTGTAGTGCAATCTCCAAGCAGAATGTCAACCTCACAACAGCAAATGAACACTAGCATTCACTATTGTGGAGTTGAACATATTCGGTTCGGCATTACGTGAATTTAAAAACAGCCTTTCATCAATCCAAGTTTGCATGACTGCCATCCGACATTTTGATAGCAAAGTAATACATATATATATATATATATATATATATATATATATATATATAAAATGCCATGAAAGGTAGAAAGCTCTAAAGAGAGACAGAGTCATGACACACTGAATGACTCATAAGAGCAAATCACAAAACACTGAATACCCCCTGCACCATCTTACTCATGTGTGTTAAACCTAACCATAACCTGAACTCTACACACCTGTGCCTAACCCTTCATATTACGTTACAAAAAATATTTCCTTAACTTTTCCACTACACAAGACAAAAGGACACAAAACAAACAATACCAAAC
The DNA here is from genome assembly GCF_019279795.1 of Protopterus annectens. Taxonomy (NCBI): domain Eukaryota; kingdom Metazoa; phylum Chordata; order Ceratodontiformes; family Protopteridae; genus Protopterus; species Protopterus annectens. Next base: position 1,806,611,109 of record NC_056733.1, read on the forward strand.
ATGCACAATACTATCTCTGTCTCCTTACCTAACCCGTACCCAAGCCTTACCCATGAACACTTGCATATTTGCATCAGCAATGACAGCACAATTTTTCACATCTTCACAACCATCGCTTTTCTTTCAAACATTAACTTTCCTGCACACTCCTGCTTACCTACACTATATAAAGCTAAATTCATACATACGTGATTCACACAAATGAGTTTTCACTCATTTGTGCATTTTCTAATTTTTACACCCACAAAATTTTTGTACCAAATATGTATTCTGTCATCTGAGTTACAACTATATATGAATAATGAATATATATATATATATATATATATATATATATATATATATATATATACATATATATATATAGTTGTCGGACATCCTGTCAAAAGGACAGAATAATGATGCCCAGGAGATGTTCACCATGTGGTCAGCACAGACAGGTGGTCAACAGCTGTGCAATATTGACAATCCCTGTCTAGGGGAATACTTCCTATCCCTGGGGATTGTGCTGTCTCAGAGTTACTATATATATAATTAACATGGGTATGGGGGATATGGACACCACATACGTGGACAGCATACCCGACGTGCACTGGGAAAGTGTGCTCCACATGCAATTTAAAACTCAAACACAAGGACAAAAGCATAGTTTTACCTCCCACCCCCCCCCCCCGCTAATTATAAGTACTAACTGAAAGATTGCACAGTCCCTGGGAAGGCACTTATTCCCCAACCCCAGAGACTGTCGATATTGCACACCTGTCAATCATCTTGTTGTTGTAGAACAAAGTGTGCCAACATAACAAACATCAATATTTGGGAACATTACCGACAGAGTAAGTTGCAAAAGGAGGGCTTCAACACTTCAAATAATTGAATATAAAAAATTCCAAACTGCAAAATTGTGCCCCCTTTTTGACCCATGTTAGCACTTGTTTTTCGGTGTAGAATGGTCAGAAATGTCAATTTCAGTGTTTTTGTGACATTTTGACTGATCGGCATTATGGGATTCGCTTAAAGGTGTCACTGATATGCAGTGCTGAGCACTGTGCACTCGACATTTTGATGGCAAACCAATATAGGGTTTACCATCATATATTCGAATGGAATGTTACAGACAGAGTAAGTTGTGAAAGGAGTGCTGCAACAGTTCAAATAATTAAATACAGAAGTTTCAAACCTTAAAATATACATTTCCCCCAGATTTATAAAGCCCTTTATAGTGTGCAAGATTAGTTTAAGAGCTATTTTCGGCAATATGGCCGACGTGCGATCCAGGAACGAGCTCCCGAGATGTGCATGTGAGCTCTTAGGCTAATCCAGCATGGACCGAGCTCCTGTATGCAAATTACCCTAATTTGCAGGTGAACATTATGCAAATGAGGGTAATATACGATCCAGAAAGCTGGCAGCCGTCCGTGCGAGACGAGTGTAGTGTGCAGAAATGTACTCAGTTAGTAACCGAGTACAGTTCAGCAATCTACAAAACGGAGCTATGACAGCTCCAAATAAAGGCTGCAAATCATTGAGGAAGTATGCCAATGTCCAAGTAGAAGGCCATTGGCATTGCAAAATGTAAAAGAAAAAAAATAAACAACGTTTAATTTTATCTTCGCCGATCTCGCCCGGTTAAGCATAGGGCAGCGATGCACAAACGGGATCGGAGGGAATTAATAAAATAAACCTAAAATAAGCATTCTAACAAAAATCAGTATTCTGACATGCAAGTCAATGGCAGTTAGAAGACAACCTGGACAGTGCTAATGGTTGCTAATGGGGGAGGTTCAGTGTGGGACATGTAACTATGCATTAGCAAGCAATCCTATGCAAATGAGGAAAGGGTTAGTGAATCCCAGATTTTCCCAGTGTGTGTGAGGCAGGTCCCAAGAGTGTAAGAGTATAAATAACTGGGTGCAAGACTAGAATATAGCTGACATCATGTGGGGGTTTGTCAGGCACACTGTAAGTGGATTGGAGACCTGTGGCTTGGGATTGCTCCTAGCGTAGCACAGCTAAGCTAGGGGTGTGTCTAAACCTGCCTAGCACACTTTACAAAGTGTAAGCGGGTGTGCGCGCCATGCACTGGGTTGTACAGGAAGAAAAAGGAAGTTAAACCAGGAAAAAGCAGCTCCGTGCACACTTGAGCACTCTGTTTGCGCAGCAAGCACACAGGCCTAAACAGGGAGGCAAGGGGAAGGGAAAACAGCAGTAGGAAGGTAATCAAGGCGACCTAGTTGAGCTGCCAGGTGAAATGTATCAGAATCAGATAATCACACAGGAAGCAGACCAGCCCAGCCCAGAACATCACTATAAATCAAGCAAACACCTACCCCACTGTTTTTTCCACACTCTACACCACTGGTGTATACAAGCAGGGAAATTTTAAAACCAAACTTACAAAATGAGAAGGGCCGCAGCAGGCAACATAGAACAACATGTGCAAGAGGGTGAGGGTGGTGAGGATGTCAATGCTGCCGAACAACCAACAGTGAGGAGACAGAGAAGAGTGTACAGACCCAGGGTAACCTACCAGGAGCTACATGAGCTGGAGATAATGGAGAGCTATAGGATGGACAGAGACCTCCAACAGAAAATCTTTGAGCTGTGCAGGCCACACCTAACACACCACCCTGGCCGAGGGGAACCCATCTCAGTGGATACCAAGGTATGTGCAGGCCTAGGTATACTAGCCACAGGTACCTCCCAAACTACAACTGGGGATAACATGGGCATCACACAGGCATCAGCATCCAGAGTATTCCATCAATTCCTGGATGCCATGTCAGCACATGCTAGTGAGCACATATATTTCCTCAACACACGTGAGGTGTTGACCCGCAATATGCATCTCTTCCATCAAATAGCTAACTACCCTGGGGTAGTGGGTGCTATAGACTGCATGCACTTATGCATCAAAGCACCACCCGATGAGCAGGGTAGGGCCTACATCTACCGCAGGGGCATCTCCTTCATCAACTGCCAGGTCGTATGTGATGCCCAGGGCATTGTACTGAATGTGTGTGCTGCCTGCTGCCCTGGAAGGTACGACGATTCACACATATGGCAACTGACGCAGCTGTACCACAGATTTGCTGATGTGGACATCCCCTACGGTCATCTAGTGGGGGATGCTAGGTATCTACTGGAGCCGTGGCTGATGACACCCATCAGAAATGCACACACACCTGAACAACAACGCCATAATAATGCACACGCACAGGCCAGATATATAATAGAACATGTGTTTGGGATGCTCAGGTCACAGTTCCGGTGTCTGGACACATCTGGTAGAGCCCTGCATTGTTCAGCAGCTACATATACCCAAATAGTAATGGTATGTCCTGTGCTACACAATATGATCCTGTGAAAACAGCTGCAGCAGGAACAGCATGGAGCAGGGCCACAGAGCCCCCCACCAATGCCAAGGCCTGTGCAGGTATACAGTGACTCAGAGGAGGAACAACCTGAGCCTGCTCCAATAGGCAGAAGGGGGCATGCCCAGTAAGTCCTGGCCTTGGTCAAGAGGCAACGCATAGCACATGCACTGACACAGTAGGGACCCAGGGAATGACACCTCTCTCCGACTCGCACATACAGTAAAAGGGATGCCAAACATGACACTACCTGTGCTCAACCATGTATAGGGAGTGTACTATGTGCGTCCGACATAGGCAGCCCTGCATCACCACCCTCAATACTCTGACACCCACAATGTAAGTGACTCACACATGCCAGTTGGGGGGGCACATACCCAACAACAGTCACAGCCAGCAGGATAGGAGTAGACAAACACAAACAAATGCTGTACTATGGCCTCTGAATGAGCCCCATGGCTAACCCCTACCCCAGCCCTACACAGACAGACTACAGCAGGCCCACCACTTGGATGTCAGTTGTGAAGACTAGGAAGTCAGAAACTAATATGTAGGGAGTGAAAGCTACGATCTGTAGTACACTTGTATGCCTCTAGCCAGCATGATAGGTAAGACTATAGAATGAAATGGTGTACCCGACATACCAGTACAGTCCTAGCAACTGTGTAAAAGTGTAAGATGTGCCCCACCATCCCATGTACACTTATGGTGACAGTCAGGTGTGTCCCCCCACCCCTGTGTAGAAATGTATAAACAGTTTGGTGTCCCCCCCCCCACTAAACAGAAATGTAGCAGCAGTCAATGCCAAATGACTGATATATACCCTACAGAAGACACAGCATGCTACCTGGTGGTGTACAGCACAAAGGTCAGCACCGCAGTACAAACCACCTGGACTTGATCCACACATGCAATATAGATGGCCATACTGGGCATGTTCACACACATAGAGGAATGAAGGCAATGTCAGTCAACAACATACTGAAAGCCCATACTGGGCATGCTCACACACTTAAACACAAGAAGGCCATGTCAGCAAACAACAGTGGACCAGACATATCTGACAGTTGCAGTTCTCAGTGCAGACACATGCAAGTATGCACCACTCCTGTCTTGCATACACAGTGGATAGGAATACAGACATATATGTAAGGACAACACACTATAATAAGCCAAAGGTAGATGGACATAGATGTGCTGAAGAGGGTGACCATGACAAGGAGACATCTAGGCCTGTCCCACCCAGCACACAGCCAAAGGGCTCCAAACACATGAGGTGAAGGTGTAACTCACTGCAGATACTAGCCACCAGTATCTGTCAACATGACGGCATGTTGCACATGCCAGCTATGCAACATGACTGTACAAGGAAGATGTCATCTAGTAACTGTATACAAGTACCTGTGGCATGTGATCCTGTGTGTGCCCACATGTGGCATGACAACCCCAACATGAATGTGTTACGGCCCATGCACTCACCATCCTCCCCATAGCAGTATCATGGCAAGCCTGCTGAGGTCATCCAATGTGAAATACACCCTTGGTGGAGCTGTATCTCAGTAATCCCCATGGCGTATCCCGTAACTGTGTACTGCTGTACGGTTAGTAGCCCTAACCCCAGACTTGGCAACTGTGTGTGTGTGTGTGTATGTGTGTGTGTGTCTCGGTCTCTGGCTGTGTAGACAGAAATGCTTTCTAGGCTATTCACATTCAGTACAGTTCATATACACAATATTGGCAAGGCTGCAGATGTCATGCACCTAGAAATACACCTTTTGGGAAATCCTAGCCCAGTAATTTCCATAGCGCGTCTTGTAACTGCATAATGCAGTAGTGTGATAAAATAGTTAGGTATTCTAACCCCAGACTTGGCAACTGTGTGAATGTGTGTGTTTGTGTGTCTGACTGCATAGAGACCAATGCTTTTCAGACCACTCACACCCCATACAATACACATACTTGACTTTGTCAAGGCTACTGATGTCACTCACCTAGAAATACATCTCTGGCCCAGTAATCTCTGTAGCGCGCCTTATAACTGCATAGTGCTGTAGTGTGATAAAGTAGTGAGGTAGGTGTTATAACCCCAGACCTGGCAACTGTGTGTGCGATGGTTTGTGAATCTGTGTGTGCGTATGTCTGACTGAGGAGGGAGCAATGTTTTTAGGCCACTCACCCCTCGTACAATACACATACTTGACTTTGTCAAGGCTGCTGATGTCACTCACCTAGAAATACACCTCTGGGGAAATCATAGCCCAATAACCTCCATGGCACGCCTTGTAACTGTGTACTGCTATAGTGTGATAAAAGTAGTGAAGTAGGTGTTCCCACCCCAGACCTGGCAACTGTGTGTGGGTGTGTGAATCTGTTTGTGTGTGTGTCTGACTGAGTAGAGAGCAATGTTTTTAGGCCACTCACACCCCGTACAATACACATACATGACTTTGATAAGGCTGCTGATGTCACTCACCTAGAAATACACCTCTGGGGAAATTATAGCCCAGTAATCTCTGTAGTGTACTTTGTAACTGTGTACTGCTGTAGTGTGATAAAGTAGTGAGGTAGGAGTTCTAACCCTAGACCTGGCAACTGTGTGTGTCTGAGTAGAGAGCAATGATTTTAGGCCACTCACACCCCATACAATACACATACTTGACTTTGTCAAGGCTGCTGATGTCACTCACCTAGAAATAAACCTCTGGAGAAATCATAGCACAGTAATCTCTGTAGCGTGCCTTGTAACTGTGTACTTAGTGTGATAATGTAATGAGGTAGGTATTCTAACCCCAGCCCTAGCAACTGTGTGTGTGATGGTGTGTGAATCTGTGTGTGTCTAACTGAGTAAGGAGCAATGTTTTTAGGCCACTCACACCCTGTACAATACACATACTTGACTTTGTCAAGACTGCTGATGTCACTCACCTAGAAATACACCTCTGAGGAAATCATAGCCCATTAATCTCCATAGCGTGCCTTGTAACTGTGTACTGCTGTAGTGTGATAAAATAGTGAGGGAGGTGTTCTAACCCCAGACCTGGCAACTGTGTGTATCTGTGTTGTTGTGCAAATCTGCGTGTGTTTGACTGAGTAGAAAATAATGCTTTTTAGGACACTCACACCCCGTACAAGGCACATACTCAACTTTGCAAGGCTGCTGATGTCACACACCTAGAAATACACCTGTGGGAAAGTCATGACCCAGTAATCTGTGTAGGGTGTCCTGTAACTGTGTACTGCTGTAGTGTGGTGTAGGACTGGGGTAGGGTTCCATCTCCACCCATGGCAGTTCTGGATGTTTTGTGTGTGTTGCAATGTCTGTCTATGGAGCAATGAATCATAGGCTACTCACTCCATTACATTTCTAACGCTCTACATTGCCAATCCTGCTGATGTCATTCATTGTGAAGTAACACTTTAAGGAGAAAGCTCTTTAGTATTGCCTGTGGTGCGGCCTATAACAGCTCTATGTTGTGGTGTGATATAGACCTCGATCAGGGGTTCTATACCCACACATGTTAATTGTGGATGTTATGTGTGTGCCTCATTGTCTGTGTAGGGAGTGATGCATTTTAGGCTACTCACTTGCAGTACAGTTGAAATACCCTACTTTGGTAAACCTGCTGATGTCATTCAATGTGAAATACACCTTTCGGGAAGGAAGTCTCTAGCAATCCCTGTGGTGTGTCCCATAACAGCTCCATGCTGTAGTGTGATATAGACCTCGATCAGGAGTTCTATACCCACTAATGTCAGTTGTGGATGTTTTGTGTCACTGGCTGTGTAGGGAGCAATGCATTTTAGGCTAGACACTTGCAGTACAGTTGAAATGCCCTACTTTAGTAATCCTGCTGTTGTCATTCACTGTGAAATACACCTGTAGGGAAATTGTACTCCAGTAATGTCTGTGGCGTGTACTATAACTGTGTAGTGCTGCAGTGTATTAAAATAGGTAGGGGTTTTACTCCCAGACATGACAGGTGTGTGTGTGTGTGTGTGTGTGTGTGTGTGTGTGTGTGTGTGTGTGTGTGTGTGTGTGTGTGTGTGTGTGTGTGTGTGTGTGTAACCTGTATCCTGTATAGAGGTGAGTGTGTGTCAACTGTGGGCATTGTGAAGGGGGTTTTGCTAATTTATTTTATGGTGGCCCTACTATATATCACAATGTCAACCATACAGAGATAACAGATGTAAATTAGCTGGGAGGCTGGGGTGCAAAGCCATACCCATACATGTGACATCAAGGCCAGAAAATCCAAGTTAACAACCCCACTATTACCCAGAGCACACACTCAACCCATGTGTCATATGCACACACATGCTTAGGAAGCATGCAATATGTGAGTAGTACACTGTATATTGGCCACTGATAGTAGCTATGCAGTGATAGCAGTGGGCTACAGAGGGCATGTCACCCTTCCCATCTGTCCAATATGCATGTACATGCAGACAGTGCAACTCTACCATGTTCCCCAATGGACACCTGCACCACCTGTGGTGCCTTCACATGTGACTCACAATGGACATACCATGCCTGACATGTCCTGTATGGAAAGATGACACTGACAACAGGGAACGCTGTTGGCACGCCATCAGTGTAGGTGAAGGGTAACCCTGCTGCCCAGTACCAGTTTCTGCCACAGGTGGGCAAGACTGGCACATCCGATGATAATCTGTGTTCACAACATGGGCCAGACACCCCAGGTACAGTTCCACATGCCACTGTACATGGATGTGGGAGGTGTGCACATCCCAGACACCATCCATGTCATGGACTAAGGAACACATACATAGCATGTGGTGTACAGCATTGGCCACACACAATAGTCACCCAGGTGACTGGATGGGGGATGCAATACCCATGTGGTGCATCCAATAACTGCATCGAACTGTGATAGCACTACATAGTTGTCGGGGGTTTGTGCTGGTAGGTGTGTGTCATGAACATGCTTCAGTTTTACACTCCCACCTCTCCCTGACATGTATTTGCCTCTGTCTGCCTCCCCCACTCCCTCTCTGGTGGATGTGGGGACCCACACCTGCCTTACTTAGGCAGCAGCATGTATATTTTATGTGATGCTCATGATCAGCTGATGGTCTCTGCATGATTTGCAGCCCTCCCCTAGCTGATTGCATGTGGAACAGCTGTGGTAACAATCCCATAGCCAATTGCATGGAAACACATTCCAATACCTAGGAACCTCATGGTGGTGTTGGGCCTTTTCAGTCACTGTGAGGAGGAACTAGATCTGATGTTTGGCAAACGGCATCCCAGATGGATTGTGGATTCACCTCCAATAACATACACTGTGGAAAGAGGCCAACAAACAGGAAAAGGATGTGCCTGACCTGACTACAGACTGTAAGTGCTGCTATACTGCATTTGGAGTAATGTTGGTTTAATAGTGTTTGTCTGGATATGCCTGTCGTACATGTAGTAATACCTGCCATGTCAGTTCCATGTATATGAGGAATCCCCATCTGTGGGGACATCTGCAGACTGGACTGTGTTTTGCCTATGGTTTCATGTGTTATCCACAGTGCATCCCTCTGTGGAATGCAGATGGTAGTGTGAGGACTGCAGTCTGTAGATGGTGAAGGCCGTGACAGTTACTGACTTCATATCCCTCATAGGACATATGTTGTAACAAACACCGTTACAGTGGAAAATATACAAGGTTATCACAGCAACATGTCTATACTGGCCCTGTGTATGTGCTGTCAGCAACACCACTGTCAACGTTTGTACATATGGTATGCATGAAGTGGTGCATATGTGCTGTACGCCATAAATAGTGTCATCATATTTGATAACAAGCCAGTGATATATCAGAGTGCTACATGTCATGTACAGTAGAGGTTATATTTCATGACATAAGCTGGACATTCTGTGGATGTTTGTAATGTACTGAGGTCTGTGTAGTGATGATGGATGTCGGCAGTGTGTGTATTGTTAATATGTACTTTAGCCTGTGTACAGACTGTGGTAGATATCATTGTCCTACCTCCCCATCTATCAGATGTTACATGCTGCCTCACTGTATGGTACAGTTTTGCCGTACACATTTGTAGGGCCATACACACACATGTCCCAAACCACAGACAGCCATCAGACCAAACTGTGTAGCAGCCCAGTATATGTAGGAACATTCAGTGACTGGCACATATGAGGATGGTGTAGTACCAATAGTCCATATACTGTAATATTATGCTAGCCTACAATATGCGGCTGTGGCTGTGTTCACATTGGTTGTGGCAATGCACTGTCACACAGGTGTATCTTACCCTGTGCTGTGACATGGCTGTTGACCCTGCTATATATGCAAGTACATGTGCATCCACACACACCATGTTTGTGAAGACAATCCCAATGACAGTAGCAACAGGCTAGTAATATACCTGCTATACATACCTGACATCCCCTCGCACTACAAAATTGTGCCTGTAGGGGCTGGGGTATGGCTACACTCCATGTCCAGGACATATGGTAGAAATATACGTACACATACCAATCCAGATAGCCATATATATATATATATATATATATATATATATATATATATATATATAATGACACGTGTACCACATTGAATTACCACTGTCATGGTAAGCACCCACTATAAAGCCCTACAGCATGTGACCGTGGTCCCTTCACATTTCCTGTGTGATGGACATCCGCCCTGTGTGTGGGCATCAGTGATACAGGCAGAAGGTAGCAATACCTCTCACAGGAGAACATGAACAACAGACAGACTGTGGGTAGAGTTGTGTAATGCTTTGCATAGTACTGGTGTTACAGGGTGTGTGTGTGTACACACTAGTGTACCTTGGAATGCAGTCTGTCTGCACAGGTCACTAATGTGCTGGGCAGAGCTATGCATATCATGTGATGTCCGTCCACCACACAAGCCCTGTGTCAGATATGACACTGGCAGTGTGTGTGTTGCGTGCTACCGATACATGGCTATATCCATGTATATATCTAACCTCAATTCCCTGACTAAGGGTATGTTGCAGACTATCCTGTAACACCAGCACCTTGCTTAGTGTATGGCAACAGTGTTCCACATATATGCCTGTGTTCCAGCCTCTGTCCCCATCTACATACCAAGCCCTGCACATTTGTCATGCTGTCAGGGGGTGTGCTGTAGTGGGCTGTGAGTATATCACACTGCCATTGCAGCCATTAGTATGCTGCGGTTGTACCCCCAACACATACACTGGGGCTTGGGCCATATATGTGTGGGTGTCACCTACACAACACATGTGCGCCCTTATGCAGTGCAGAGGCCAATGTCTGTAACAGTGGTTTATGGTCTTGTATTATTGAGTTCAGATGGGGAACACCATAAAAGACCTAGGCTGTTACAAATGTGGGGGTATCAGGGGTGAGCTGCCACAAGGTATGTGGATGTACAGTACCGTATACTCCACCTATATTGCGACTACTAACATGACTTGGGGTACTGCAAGCCTACTCCCCCTAGCAATGCAGCCTATTCTGTGTGTTATGCCTTGTTATGTTCTGGGCACAACCCATTGGATCACACAACGTCTTTACCTCCTATGGAGATTGTACAGAGTGTAGTTAGAGGCTGCTGAACTACACACCTGCAGTACATACTGTTGATTGTGTGGTACCCTGTGGCCCAGTCTGTCGGCACTATTGTACATTCTGAAGGGCTTGGCTTGGACTGCAACAGATGTGAACCTTTCCAGACTACTGTATAAGTGTAACTGTTTCACAGTTGCAGTACTCCGTTTATATGGTTGTCAGTATTGGAACAGCTATATGATATGGCATATAGGACCATTATGGTACACAATTAAAGGAGTCCCATTTCTGCAAACCTGTGTGTGGTGTCTGTACTATGACCTTTCTATGGGTATATGTTGCAGGCAATGACTGACATTTGTATGTTTAGCCCATACAGTGTCCAGTTGTTCAGGTGTTAACTGCAGGTATACTGGCTGTTCCATATTGTGTGCACCTCCTACATACATATCTGCCTGTACAAATATCTGCATGTGTATGTGTAGTCACATGTATGCATATATATATATATATATATATATATATATATATATATATATATATATATACATATATATGTGTGTATATCTATCAGCATATATGTGTATGTATATCTATCAGCATATATGTGTATGTGTATCTGTATCCTGGGGACGTCGACAGCTTCAACATATTACATGTCTTCTGGGAGGCGGACTGAACTTGATAGTGTATTGTAGGGCGCAGGTGTTTGGCTTTTTTTTTTTTTTTTTGGCTGTTTATTTATTTATTTAACATTTGTTAACCGGGAATGTCCGACTTGGAATGAAGCCAATTTTCAGCGGAGGCCTGGGGAGAAAGGCTCCAGATGCATGTCTTTATAATGTTGGTGGATGCCTATTCATACAAGACATATAGTGTGTAGGGCCTCTCAACCCCATTAACGGTGCATGTGGACATGTGTATTTGTCAATCTGCAATTGCTATCTACAGATGTATGGCCATATATACCTATATAGATATATTAACCTGCTAACAGATATATAGGTATATGTGCATAGACAGTGATATATATGTATATAGATGTAGTAAAACAACATATATATTTGAATACGTATGTATCTATACATATATGGGTATGTTGTATCTGTTAAGGTTGCACTATAGTTACACACACAGACATCTAGATGTTGGTAAACATTTGCTGCACTGTTGCATGACAGGACTGGCTGATATGTGTCTGAAACATTGAGTATATGTGTACCTCTCATGGCTTAGTGATTCATCGGTTTGCCTAGGGTGTGCAGGATCCTTGGTTTGATCCTTGCCAGAGTTGTTTAATTTGTTGCTGGCCAGTACACGTCCCATTGGATACAGAGTGATTAAGGCACTGTAAAGCAGTTGTAAGCAGGTTTGTGTGTTCTGCCCAGCAACAAAATAAACAGGTACTGCAAGGCTCATAACCAGGACCCTGCACATCATACACAAAGTAATTTACCACTAAACCATGGCAGATATGCATAATCATGATGTGTCCACATACATATCATCCAGGGCAGGTATACAATACTACAGGGAATGTATTCCACCATGAAGATGTATTTGTGTGTGTATATATATTCATTGAATGGATATAACATATCTATATATGTAGATACAGGTAGAGACATATCTATATGCACACACACACACACACACACATATATATATATATATATATATATATATATATATATATATATATATATATATATATATAAATATACAAGCCAATACATACAGATATACATAGATACGCATAAAGCCAATGATATATCTGTATATATCCACATGTCCACAGATAGACAGCACTAGGAATGCATATATGTTAGCATATATATGGCTCATCTTTCAAAGGGAGAAGTCCATGTGTCCGGAGGCTGGTAGGTCTATAGTATGTTCCCAACATTGCACAATCCTGAAATACATGCAAAGAACGTGCAATGTGTGAATGTCAGTATGCATTCGCTCATTGCAGATTAGTCAATTTGGTTGCAGATGCCACTATAGTGGGGATGGGGAATAATTGCCTATCCCCACTGTAGTGCACACTAGGGGTTCATATATCACAGTAGGGTGGTTGTGGGGGGCCCGGCCCCCCAGATGGGGGGTGCAGAGAGTCATGCACCCCGCCAGTATGATATGTATTCCATAGTTGTTAAGTGATCTACCTCCATTCACAGGATATGTTTTCACCAGGACTGCTTGGCATATGCCAACATACCACAGGTGCCATCCCATGGGCATACAGTCCTTCACAGGTCATAGATGTGTCAATGCCATCCTCCACACTGTTAAGGTGTGCAGTACTGCTAAGGTTGCTATAACTCACTGGGTGTGGCTGTTGTGGACACGACTGCCATAATTGCAGTTACTGTTGCATCTATCCCCCCACATAGCTGTCTGTAATACTGTATGGTGTATGTAAGCAGGTTGTTAGTTGTTGTCTACCATTCACAGTAGTTGAGCGCCTCACACCCTCCTAAGGGTAGGGCTATGCCACCAGCATTGGCACACACATGTTACTTAGGTGAGGATCGCAGTGGAATGGGGAGAGGGACATACACCCTGCTGTTAGCATGTTCAGTGCCATCCATATTGCAGACCGCATATATACCACTGTGTGGTTGTGCCTATGCTGTCTTGGTGGGATTACATGTGTAACAGATGTGTTACCTGCACAGGGACATACCTCCACGTGTACAGTCCTGTACCTGTACTGCTTCCTAACCAAAGTCACTGTGTGTTGTACCCAGACATGGCATGCTACCACCCACTACACTCACTAGTGTCCACTGTAGAAGGCCTGCTGACACCACTACACCCATCAACCATGTGGCACATGGACAAACACAACTGAACAGATACTGGTGACAACAATACAACATTGTTAATTAAAGCTAGGATGCATCATGGTTGCACAGCTACACTTTCCAAGATATTAGCATTTCACTTTACTGCTGACAACATGCTACACATCATTCCATTGCTACACTGTTGTACAGTCACCCTGTGCATCAGAACCATGTTAGCCTGTCCCTGCATCAATGTTATGGATGTCAGGAAGTGGCAAAGGTATCATCATATGCACAGGATGTGTTGTTGGTTTGCCAGAGGCCTAGGTTGAGCCATACAACTGACAACATGTGTATGTGTGAAGTGGCTGAGTATTGTTATGGGCCACTGGTGATGTGTGTGCAGGTATGTGGTTGCCCTAGGTTCGTTGTTTATGTGTGTGTGTCTGCATGCACACAGTTCTTCCATGTGGCTGCCCTATACAGGGAATTGTGGGACAGCTGCAGACTGTACCTGGCAGGGTTTGCAGTTCGCTGTCTTCGGCCTGTGCCTGGCAAGGGTGCTACAGGCAATATCAGGTATAGAGCCAGACCGAGTACTGTCCCCCGAGTTTGACAGATATCCATTGGATCCAGGTCCCTACTGGGACTGGCCAGGGCCACGTGTACGTGGTCTGCTCTGACGGGTTGTGGACAGCCCCACCCACAGTGCTGGGACTGGTACTGCCACTACGGGAGCAGATGTGACTGTTTGGACATCCATGGCAACCTCCAGCTGCTGGTGTTGCTGGCATATGTCCACGTGGCCATCGCAACTGTCCCACCCTGTCCTAATGCATGGACATGACATTTTGGATGAGTTCCAATGTCTTACCCCACTGTCTATCCATGACCTCGGTGCAATTATGGATGGCATTCGCTAGGTCACAGATGCTGTCAATTACAGAGGTGTGATGAGCCATATGCATTTTTAGACCCTGCCTGGTGTACCGTTCCATTCATGCCTGTGCCTCCATGACAGTCTGGAACATGTGTGTGGTTGAAATAGAGGTTGCACATCTGCCAGGTGCATGATGTCCAACAGTGCCCTTATGAGCACCACTGCACATCTGCCTATGTGATACCCTGCCAGACATCTAGCTATGGCTGCTCTGTCCTGACACACGTGCCATAGATACCACACTGTCCTGGCCCATGCCAACCATAGGCTGTCCCTCAGCTAGGGCCAATGGTGATGAGGGGTGTAGAGGCAGTGTGTCAGTGTGTATGGATACGTATGGGTTGTCAATTGGTGGCCCAGCTGTAGCCCCTGACGACCCTTCCTGTGCCTCAACACACCTATCTTCATGGTCACTGTCTGTATCAGTGACATCAGATTCCCTGCAGGGGGGACCCAGCCCCATCTCGCCACCTGTGAGGGGAAAACAGGGAACAGACTGTAAGTCCTGTACAACACCGCTAAACAGTAAATACACACACACACACACACACACACACACACACACACACACACACACACACACACACACAGACATGTGCAGACATGGCCACACACACAAACATACACACATGCAGTCGACATACATGGCAACCCATACACTACACCAGGCAGCACCTATAAACAGCTCTCACAACCCCATGGCACATACAATAGCAGGTGATGGTGCAGTACAGTATCACACACATACCTGTGAATACACACATCAGCATGCAGGACATGTGGGGCTGAACAGCATGCAGTGCAACTGTAGTCAATCCCCGTTACCAACATTATACATGGCTGTGATGCATGGCTTCTGTCTGTAGGTGATGGCCCTCCCCCTGGAACCCACTGCACCCATGTCCACAGCATTGCTGTGCATCATTTCAGCACCCTGGCATGTACTGTGCACCATGCCTCACGGGTGTGCAGATCATTGCAGAATGTGTCTCTGTGTGTCAGGTGTGTTTACATTGCAGCTCACAGCCTCTGTGTGTTCCTGGATCATGTGTGGACACATGTTTAGTGACTGTTTGATGTGTATTCATATAAGTCATCATCAGTGGTGGATGTATGAATGGTAGATTACCATTAGACCAACCACACAGACACTGTACTGTATCTATGGTGAGTGTAGAGACCATTATTGACCTTGATTGGGTCTTGGCTGATGTTGCCTGTGGTACACAGAGGTTCATAGGTGAGTACCGTTCTATTGGTCCTGGGGCCTACATATGCATAGTCACAGGTGTTCCCTGCCATGCACCACCCACTAATGTTATTCCCATGTGCCCCTGTCAGGCTGTGGCACACACATGCTACCCAGGGTGTATTCCCCATCAAATTGAAAAGTGTTCCTGTCAAGAGGGCCAATGAGTAGCATTGCCTAATATGTATGGGTAGTCCATTCCAGAGACAGACAGGGGCCTATCCCTCCAGTATGTTCTGTATAATGTGTTGATTAGGTTTAGGACCCTGGAACATGTGTTAGCAGAGGGAGTGGGGTGTTGTTATATGTAGCATGTTCAACTGCTCTGTGTATGACATAGCTGTGTATGTTGGGCAGATGTCAGCTGTGCCTGGGCAATGTGCATTGGAGTGTAGCCACAGTTGTCTGAGATGGACTGTGTACTGCATGTGTTTAGGCTGGTAATTCCATTAGTGAGGTGTGTGCTGTGTCAGTGCACATGTACAGCATGCATTATGGGTAGGTGTGTTAGATGTGTACATGGCCTACACCTAAGCTATGACATGCACAGTGAATTGTCAAGCATAACCTTAAACCATACTCTCCAACATCCGGCCGCTACCTTGCTGGTATCGCAGAGGTACCTACAATGACATGAGATAGTGTTGATGTAATTGGCCACAGCTGTGGCATTGCTACAGGGTGGCTGCAATGTTACAGTACAACAACAGCTGAAGGCCACAGTACTACAGTTTATGCATTACTGCTTATCAGTACTACACAGAAACATACCCCACATCTCACACATGCATGGTCTACCTGTACAGATGCATACAGTACAGTAGTCTACTGATATGCCATGGAATCTTACCCACATGCTAAATGTGTGGTGTGTGAGTAGCACCCACCTCCATGACCATATAGGTCTGGAACTCTTGCGGGTGGGCAGGTGCTACCAGGCTGATGAGCAGCTCCTCCACTCTGGTGAGGGGGGAATGGATGTTATGCCCCCCCCCCATTGCGAGGTGGTCACCCCGCACGTCAGTGGCACGACATCGTACTTACAGGAGCAGGTCACTACAATGGCGGAGGACCTGCTCATAGGTTTGGCTGTGCAACCCCACCTCATTCACCCTGCAGACCACATCAGTCCACATGGCTGTTCTCCCCTGCCGGTCCATGCTTGTCTGTGAGAAGAGCAGATTATAGTTGTGGATCATGCTGGTGATGATGATCTCCTCCTCAGCGGCACTGTATGCAGGGTTTCTCGGATGTGCCATACTCCCTGAAAGCCATAATGATGGAAATATGTCTGAGCAACTCATATGTCAAGTTTACCGTAATACAATACACATATCAGTCTCCCACCACCATATCATCTCCAACATAATCTTCACACTACGCTACTGGTATGTGTCCGGTATGTGTACCATTGGACCATATATTGTATTGTACAACACCTTCTGCTATGTGGTTATAGACATGCTCCCTGTGGGGACACCAGAGTTCCAGGGCTGTTACAGGGTATTTCACCTGCATGCCATTGTCACTGCCACTATGTTTCCACATATGCATGTGGTAGGCCTGCTATGTGATTGTTACACATCTGCCATTCTGTAGTATTGGGGATATCTATGCATGCTGTTGGACATGTTCTGGGATTTTGTGGACTATTACAGCCCACATATGTTCCATGACAGTTACACACCAGTATGTGTAGGGGTTATTTGCCAGCAGGAACACCACTCCAACCTAATGTGCACATGTTACCAGTCCACATCACATTCATGCCCACCATGGAACCTCATTTTCTACTGTTCCATCACTACCTTCATGTGGAACCACATCAGGGGATGGTGACCCCCCCCCCATGGAGCACACACCGACATGTGTCTGTCACCCAGGTAGGTCACAGGTATTGGGCATAGGGAGGTCCACAGTGACATGGGGTATGTGCTACATCACCTGGAGGCATGCAATACACATACACACAGTTTGACATGCATGTCCCTCCTGCCCAGCACACAGCCCAGGCACTTTTATGTCCATGTAGATGCTGTCGTGACTGTCCATGGCTGGCCATCATGTTCCCTTTGTTCCCATGAGGAGGCTCAATGGCCTCCACATTCCAAATGTAACTACCCATCCACAGTGTTTAACCACCACATGTGCCATATACCAGCCCTGTATACTGTCTTGTTTGTCACCCAACCAGACCTACATACCAATGTGTGCCTAATACCCTTCACCAACATATATACCCCACCAACCCATACAATTGCAATGTGTTCCCAACATAGGTTATGCACCTCACTCCACACTCCATCTTGCAGCCATCTGCTGGTGTGTAGGTATGTTGTGTATTGATGTGTGATGTTCTCTCACACATGTCATGGCAGGGAAAATGTATTGCCATGTATATATATTTTTATATCTAAACACACACATATATATATATATATATATATATATATATATATATATATATATATATATATATATATACATGCACACACATCTCTCTCTCTCTCTCTCTCTCTCTCTATAAATATATATAGATATATATGTCGACATACACACACACATATATCTGTATACATATATATATATGTGTGTGTGTGTGTACATATGTGTAGATATCATTTTGCGTTGTTTATATACCTATATAAATGTATAACTGTCTGAGGTTTTGTACACATACACAGCTGTGAATATATATCACACATATATGTATCCGCATGTGAGGTGCGTATGAACATCTGGACCACACTCATGTACCCTCTTTACTTCACAGCTGAACTGTTCTGCTTTGCTGAAACACAGACAGGTGTCACATGTGAACACAGACAAACAATATGGGGGTATATATGGTGTCAGACTTTAGATAAGCATATTATACTGCTATGGCAGTGCTGGCATGCCATGCTACACTCTAACATGACTGTCCTGCAAGTGGTGTGGTCTCTCACCCATGTGTCTATCATGGCGGTATTAATATCCCCACCAGCCTTTGGCCACAGTAATTTACAGAACACAGATATCATGGGTCACATCCTTGCCATTCACTGCTGGTCTGCACATTTGACAGGTATGTCCCACTGCCCACAAGGACAAATACTACTGTCCAGTGCAGTTATTGAGCACAATATCATTACAGGAACATGTACTGATGGCACATATACATCCTTTCACAGTATACATCCTATTAATCTATGCCATATACTACATGCCAGTAAATGCATATCTGTTTCACATACCTATTATGATGTTTCCACTGTAACACAACCCTGAGTTTTCTGAACCTTCTTGATGTTTTTTTTTCTTCTCTCTCTCTCTCTCAGTCCCTCCAGTAGAGTGATTGAGCTGGTTTGAATAGATTGCAGCATGCTTTTGTTGGTATTGCACATGATCAGGTGGTGGCCTCTGCACCAGTCAGTGTCCACCATTTGCTAATTGCATGTAGTACTTCAGATAACCACTGTCATGGCAACCCTGTACTATAAATTGCTGCCTTCTGTGGGTGTTGTCCCTTCACCTTTACAGTATGGAAGACATCCTTCCTGTGTGTGGACATCAGTGTTACAGACAGCAGGTAGCAATACCTCTTACAGCAGAACCTGCAGACACAGGCCAAATCCACATTTGGGTAAGGTTCCAGACCTACAGACAGCATGAGTAGTGTTGTTGTGTGCAATGTATCTTGCTGTTCTTACAGGGTTTCTGTATACATGGTACTATTTCATGGAATGTTGTCTGTCTACATAGCTCTCAACTGTGGGCCTATCCATATGATACCAGGGTGACTGGCTATTAGGTTTTGTCTGTGCACCACACAGGTATTGTCCCATATATATCTGTGGCATTCTGTCTGTTGAGTGCTATCAGTACATGGCTACATCCATTCGTATTTCAATGTTGCATCCCTGTAAGGGTATGCTGCAACAAATCCTGTAACACCAGCTATTCCCAGGGTGTGTAACAGCAGTAATGCAAATATGGCCCTATGCTCCTGCCTCTGTCTTCCACATTTATGCTAGTCTTTGTCCCGCTGTGATACAGGAAGTGTTGTTAGGTAATGGCCTATCATTATTTACCGCTAGCATTACTGCTATCATCCCAGTCATGTCATGGACTCCCACACTAACCGTTGGGCCATGTCCATATATATGGGGGCAACAGCTGGTGAACACATTTGCGCCCTTGTACATTCCTTTGGTAAGTGTGCGGTACACAGTGTTCCTTGCCCTTGTACAGCCTTTTATGGGGGGTTCCATGCCATTAACCTAGGCTATGGCACCTTTCCAGTGATATAACTGTAAAGACGAGGGTCATTCAGTGTGATAGTGAGGTGTTAAGTTAAGCAATGATATGTACAGGATACTGTGACATTAACACAAGTGCTACTTTTCCCCCTAAGGCTTGACTACACGGTGTAATTGGAGTGTGCTGAACTACATCTGTAATTGTTGATTGTTATGTATCCTGAAGGCAAATCCTGTTCCTACTGTTGTACTAATTGAAAGCCTTGGCCTAGACAGCATAGTATGGTATATATATACATTGCTTGCATCTGCTGTTTTGTCTGGGCCTTGCATTCATGCTTGATTACATATTTCAAACCTTATGTGGTGTCAGTACTGGCATACATTATTGTATAGTATGGGAATACAGGTTATATATGTATGCATACCTGTGTGTCGTGTCATCATGTCCTTTGATTTGTGGGTGTGTTATATGTTTAATGTCAGTATTCTCATTTCTGGGATTTTTTTGATTTGTGGGTGGGTATATGTTTAATGTCAGTATTCTCATTTCTGGGAATGGTTGCCACACTACACATTTCACAGGTGCCAGTTGAGGGGCTTGTGGCTGAGGGATATACTTTGCACCCAGTACTTCCACACTACTTCTACATATACCCACACTGATACCTTTAGTGTGTGCATATGTGTATGTACCTATATATATATATATATATATATATATATATATATATATATATATATATATATATATATATATATATATATATATATATATATATATATATATATATATATATATATATATATATATATATATATATATATATATGAACATACACATATATATAAATTTATATATATATATATATATATATATATATATAGAGAGAGAGAGAGAGAGACACACACACACATATATATATATATATATATATATATATATATATATATATATATATATATATATAGATATATATATATATATATATATATATATATATATATATATATATATATATATATATATATATATATATATATATATATATATATATATATATATATATATATATATATAGATATATAAATCCATGTGGGTATATGGGATGTATGGCCTTAATCTCACTTCTCTATTGCTGTGATGGCTTAGTGGTTAACTACTGTGACTATAGTGTACAGGGTCCTGGGTTTGAGCGTTGAAGAGGCAGTTTATTTTTTTGCTGGGCGGAACTTGGACCAATGGATCCAGAGTGATTAAGGCACTTTAAAGTGGTTGTAAGCGGCTTTGCGTGAGTTTGCACAACGGTAAGCACTGCTAACCTCCGGTTACAGTTTCTTACACTCATTAGCTACTACAATGCTTACCCCAGCACAAACACACTTGGACACACTTACCACTGCTTATTTGTGCTTAGACCTGCTTACTTATGCTTTATTCATTATGACACTAACACTGCACAAGTGTATTTCATGCAGTACTCCAGTTCACATTTAATTGTTATTCTGTAGGTTATACGGCAAAATTATGTAAAATTATGTTCATATACAGATTTCCCGTGGAAAATGATTTGTGCTGCAGTGGGACTCAAACCGGGAATGCCACTATTGCTGTGCTGCTTCATTTGCATATATATTCCTTGTTATTCTCTTCAGCCTTTTCAGCTGCTTTAACCGTAGATAGGCGATGGGCAAACCCATGCACCTACAGTTAGCTGTACGCAGAGGATTAAAAAAAAATAAATAATAGAGTTTCTTAATTTTATTTGACTGTACTGTTGCTGTTTAACACATGGGGACTGTTGGTGGGGATATGCGGACACTTGTGTGCAGTCTCACTCATTTATTTAGTACATCCAGGGGATTGTGTATATAAAGTATCAAATATTGAGAATTTAACACAAGGGTGTTTTGTCTTGTTTCATTTCTTCCCATATAATCTATGTAATTCTCGTTCTTGATGTTCAAAATTCTTAATTAGTGTCAACTAAAAGTATAGCATATTACTCATCCATAAAGATAAAACAGCTTGTCATCATTGTCCAACATGCTTTTTGTACTTACTATAAATGTGTTAACCGATGGCATTAATATGACTTTCAGTAGTATGCCATATTTTATTTCCCTGCTTCTTCAGTCTGTAGTGTCTTCATGCTTTCATAAACAAAATGAAAGTGCACAACTGTGTTTTTTTTCTTGCATGAATTGCAAACATGGTGTGATATTTCTTGTTACTGAAGCCAGAAAGTTCAGTCCATACCAACTGCATTTACCTTTTTCCATTCCCAGTGGTTGCCAGCAAAATCAAACAGCTTTTGTACTGCTTTAGAACATTTCACACTATAGATTACAAGCTTCAATGATCTAAAAATGCTTCCAGCTAAGAAACAAAATGAAAGCATTTATCATTAGACTGCACACTAACAATGTGATAATTAAACATGATGTGAAGTCACTCAACAAATGTTAAAGTGAAGCACATTATTTCCTATTAGAAACTAACAATTAGTCTTTTCTGCTCTTAAATAGACTGCCCATAATATCAAAGGAATTACAGCAGACAGAACAGAGACTGGTTGTTTTTATTAGATTTTATTAGTGTTTGTAAAAGTTGACTTGAAAATAGAATCTCCCCCACCCCACCCTGCTTTCTAACATCCTTGTTAAAAAGACATCTGTGAAGACAAAGATATATGGGGTTGGGAGGGTGGCCTAATGGTTAAGGTGTTTGCCTTACAAACACAAGGTGCAGGGTTCGAGTCTCACAAGGGATAATTGGCTAAGCTTACAATGGCTCACAAGGGCAGTTAGCTTAGTACTAATCTATGAACCTCTATCTATGAATCTATATACAAGATATGACCTGACCCTGAGATAAACAAAAATGTATAAGTCGTATTCTCTGCTTTTTTCCTAACATATCAATATCATATCACTCAAACTATGTTTTATTTTAAGTTTGACACATTTTACAATCTACATTAAAACAGCAGCAAGAAAGTCTTTGATTTTAGCCAGAAGTGCTCTTCGCAGCACCCGCAGTGTGCCCAGTATTGACTTATTCTTCAATTCACATGGAGTCACATGTATCGGTAATATATCTAAGTACGATTGTAAATTCTTTTTTTATATGACCTTTGCTCCAACTACTATTGTAACTGTCTGGGCATGCTTTTTGCACATTTCCCTTGTTTCTGCCTTCAAATCCTGCTGTTTTATGACTTTGTGTCACTCTGTATATAAAGCACTATAGTCAGTGGGTGTAGCAATTTCAGTGCTCAAGGCTACTTTTGTCTTCTTTTCATGGACTACTATATCTGGTTTTCTCACATCTATTTTTTTTTACTTTTGGTAATGGGTGATCCCATGTGATATAAACTTCATAATTTTCTTTAATGGTTTTTGACTCATGTTTCAATTGTGTTTTTCAGCCAATCCATATCTTAATGTCTGCACAATCCCCAATGCAACAGTCTTGCCACATTATTATGACTTTCAGTATACAGTCCTGCCATTACTATATCATAACCAGCAACAAGATGTGCAACTGTTTCCACTTCTCTTTTACAAAACCTACAACCTACATTTGTCTGTTTCTCCCACATGTTCAATGGACTTTGTAAACCAATGTGTATGCAGTCCACTATCTTGGGCTATATTAACCTTTTGTCTTTTGATTTAAATTCACCTCTCCTTAACCATTTCTGCATTCAATCGGCTGTGAGAAGAAGCAAATTTTATGGCAGATAAAAGAATTGTCATTCAAGGAAAGGTGGTGTGGAGATGAAACTAAGAAAGGGAAGTATATAGGTGGGGAAAATTAGCACAGGACATTACAGAATGCAAGACTATGCCGGAATTTAAGAGATCACGGAAGTGGTCTATACAGGAAAAGATAGTGTATCCAAGCTTCAGCCAATGGAACAATTTGATGGAGGTGTTCCTGTCAGTGCTTGCATATTTACCTTTATCTATATTAATACACTAACTGGCTATACAGCATTCTCCTTTCTTTTCATTTTGCATTATTTTCTGAATTTTGTCTGTACGGATTTTCAGTTATTAATTGGATATATATTCATTATTTCCTGTAATTTTTCTTTCTTTGTTATATGTTCTAACTCACTTTTGTGTTACTCTTTATATAATCCATATTTGGTAGACATTCCCCAGGATTCATGAAGGTCGGCGCAAGGACGGCATTAGCCTTGCACCGACCGTGCAGCGTAGAGATGGTGGAGCAGCACCACATGCATATTAATGAAGGCGCGCTGCCGCAACTTCCATGTGCATAGGAAACGTGCGTGAGTGCAGGGGGCGTGTATAAGCTCTGCACAGAGGCGTGAACATGTCGGCTGCAGACGCAGAACCTAAAAGGCTGACTAGAGAACCCTGCCTCTAATAATAATCACTCCTGTCAGTGTCCGTGGATACTGAAATATTTGCAAAGCATACAAGACAGTTTTGCGAACACCAAAATAAAAAGTAAACACAAAGACACATAGCTGAATAGTGAGTTCCCATCCCTCGAACAAATGACATTTAAAACCCCGTGTCCGTATTCCATTGTAGTGTTGATTGTTATACCAAGTGGAAGCGAAAACAAGCATGTTAGCAGGCCACTGCCCTTTGCTAAGCCTAGCCCAATGGTTAGGGTTACCACCTGTCCCACTTTGTGAGGGACAGTCCCTCTCTGGGCAGTTGTGTCCTTACCAAAAATATTAAAAATGTTAAATGTCCTGCGATTGTAGGACACAATTATGTCCCATATTTTATGTAATAGTTCCATAAAATAGTTATTTCTGTATGTAAAATACCTAAATGTTACAAGAAACAGAAAACGCAACACAACTGCTACAACAATAAGCTTTCATTTAGGCATAAAACAAAAGTAATATCCTTTGTACTGACCGTGAGTATGTGTTGGCCTGTAAAATCTAATGTGTGTCCCGAAAATGTCCCACTTTGGTCATTTGAAAAGGTGGCAACCCTACCAATGGTTAGAGCATTCACTCAATATTTGCCCATTCACGGTCCAAGTCATTCTTGTCTGGACGGCCCAAAGATGAACGGGTATTACCCTGGTCTATCTACCATGTCATGAAAGATAAGTATTTGCATGTACATATGTGCGTGAAGTACAGCATGTGGAAGATCAAAAATGCTAGGGTCGTCCTCACAACCATATTGATACCAGAGATATGTAGTGTATGCAATGTGTTCTGTTGTCTGTGTCATGGGCCATCAACCAGAGAAGGGATGGATGGGGTGTGTGTGTGTGGAATATGGGTGTGTGGGGTGATGGGTAATGTAATAATGTGCCAAGGGGAGACTGGGTCAGATACACAATAGGTGAACTGGAGGTGTACGAGGGAGCAGTGGGTGAATCAGAAAGAAAACCAAAGAACAAACATTCACATCCACAATACAACCTGAGAGGGCATACTGTAGAACACAATCCCACAAACATATAAACATTAAAATGTGCGATACACATGTACAGAAACGTTACCGGCTCACACCCACATAATGGTCTGGCCTGAACTGAGCCATCCAACCCCAACACACCTGGATACATAACTGAATACCCATCATCCCCTCAACAGCACACCACAACCCCCCTTCCTGAATGTCCACCAAAACCATCCATACTCAGGCTGCTAGCTTGGGGCAGCCATATCTGCACATAGTGACCCCTACTCATATCTAGTAGGCCGTCTCACCCTAGGCAGTCTCAGGATTGCAAACTATGTATCCCTTGCATGTATAACACTCCCTCATTTTCATAAAAACAAAAGAATGAAAGTCATTGGTCCCCAAAATTTTTGGCAATCCCTCATGGGATAAGTATCTGTTCTAAAGATTAGACTTGGTGGCAAGACACAATGTCTAGTCCCGTAGACATCTGGACACAAGTTGTATAAGCAGTAGTTTTCCACAACCCAGCTCAGCCTCCAGCCGGTCCTGCAGAACCTACGATCCGGGATTAAACACCTGACCGTGATGCACGTCTCCCCACATGCATTATCAAGAATATATACCTTTCACATGTTCACATGAAGCATCCTCATAGCCGTCTTCCAAATAGTGCATGTCCACAAATTGTAGATCCCGTCCAAGTTCCTCGTCGTAATGATGCACACAACCCTTGTATACAAACGGTACAGGTAACTGCCATATGCGGTCATTCATATACATTGCCATGTACAACTCCAGGTATGTAGTCATATATCTATAAAAGTACATACTTATATTTGCATAGCTACACATCACACATACATGCATATAAGTAGTTGTCAAGTATGTGTCCAATTCATAAATATGTATACTTGCAAATGTATACATATGCATCTCAGAAACATATGAATATTAACATGTACTATACATATGTACACCACCCGACTGTCACATTTGTTGCCAGTACTGTGGAATGGCTGTAGTAAAGTCATATATCCTAATTACCATCCATAGAGAATGTATCACAGATGGTTTAGTGGTAAAACCAGTGACTATGGTGTTCCTGTTCCTGGGTCCAAGCCATGCAAGAGCTAATTTTATATGATGGCCAAAAAAAA
>NC_056733.1:1806638331-1806723331 GCF_019279795.1 Protopterus annectens
CCATCCACCTGAACATTAACCCCTACATCATGAGATGATTTGCAAAGTGGCTCATGGACAGAACCCACACATTGGGAGTTGCATACCCTAGGTCCAACTGTAAACCAGTTACAAGTGGCACCCCCCAGGGCTCAGTCCTAGGACCCCTCATGTTCGGTATATACTTCTCTGAGGCACAGGCAAGCACAGGAGGACTTTGGCTGAAAAGGTTTGCAGATGACTGCAAACTAGGGACCATAACTGTTTGCCCAGCTGATACAGACACCCTCCAGAAGAGTCGCTCTGAGACAGATACCTGGTGTCAATATTATGGCCTCAAGCTGAATGCCAAAAAGTGCATAGTCATCCCCTTTGGATAAAACTAATTACCCACGGACTACCACATAGGTGCTAGTCCCCTACATACAGAAAAGGTAATAAGGGATCCTGGAATTCAAGTAGATAGTAATCTCTCCTTGGATAACAATAATGCCAAGGTGGTTAAAATATCCTTCTATGTGGCCCCCATAATCTCAACTGGGTTCGCATCCAGAACAAAGGAGGCCATTGTGCCTCTCTACTCATCACTTATTAGACCCATTAAAGGATACGACACCCCATTTTGGATGTACCTTACAAGACAACTGCAACAGCTTGGAAGACCACAACAGTACCACACCAAGAGGATTGCTGACCTCAAACAGATGACCTATGCAGCCCAACTAAAGAAACTCCAGCTGTACTCAGTTGCATACCGCATACTCACAGGTGATCTCT
Organism: Protopterus annectens; assembly: GCF_019279795.1. Classification (NCBI taxonomy): domain Eukaryota; kingdom Metazoa; phylum Chordata; order Ceratodontiformes; family Protopteridae; genus Protopterus; species Protopterus annectens. The sequence goes on from NC_056733.1 coordinate 1,806,639,088, forward strand.
GCTTGACTTACAAGGCCCATGTCAAACCCAGTATTGCTGGATATGCTCCTAAACAAAAGCCCCTAACAGCCACATGCTCTAGGGATATACACCTAACCACAGCGATAACTAGGACATGCTGGAGGGATAGATTACTGACCCGGAGACTCCTCATGCTTTGGAACATGATTCTAATGTACATCAGGCAGGGCCCCTCACTAGCAATCTTAAAGAGAAACCTTGATGGGTGGATGGGAGACAGACATGTACCCCAGGGATCACTGCAGTGTCTCTGCTGGACAGAGGCACAGGGAACTAATGGCTCTGCTGTTCAGAGGCACAGGGAACTAACCTAAGGGGGTGGCGGTAGCCAACACACTCTAGCTAGGCATATAAATACCCTTGGGCAGACAGCCTAGTACCTACCTTTGAAAGTATTACATGTCTTATGTGCATGGATAGTTAACTAGCTCTTCAATTTTACTTTGCTATCATGCTGATAAACTGTCGGGTGACTACAAGTCATATGCATCCTGTTATTGTGTATTGTATATGCCAATAGACATAACTAATGTTTACCTAACATAACAGTAATGCTATGTAAAATGTAATACATAGCTGCCTACAGTACTGTACATTACACAGTTATTGGCACAATATCTCACAATGCAAATCATAATTGCACAGTAGGCCAACCTTCAACATGTTGTTCTCAGTAATACAGCCATACATATGCCTACTGTTACAATATATCAGCATATATTATCCCCTGTTATAGCACATACTTGTTGAACCAACCCTGCCACTGACAGCGGCTGGTGAGGAATTGTTGGGTTCAAAGCCCTTATATAGCATCCCTTGTGGTGTATGCAGTGTTTGCCTTGTGACCTACAGCAGTACACACATAAATACTACAAGCGTTACTATGCTCAATAATACATCACTGCAAGATAACTGTTTCCACTATATGCATTGCGTACACTTTAAATATTACAGAACAGGTACTACATACACAGACATACTGAGTGTTCTACGTACCTTATTAGTAACCCGAGGTGTCATTGACTGTTATTTCAATCCTTTTCAGTTTGTGTTTCAATGTTCTGCTGGTATATACACATAGTTTGAATGTGTGATACGCCATCCTTTTATAGTTAAATATCAGTAACTTGTGCTATCCTGACCACCAATTGGTGTTCCAAAGTAGTTAATTAGATGCACATCAGCTGTGCAGCTACTCCATTAGCCAATACCATGGCAACAGTGGTGTATAATTGAGTACTCCACTTGGGCGTTGTCCCTTTGCCTTACTTTCAAGGAAGACGGCCTGGATGTGGTTTGTGATGTATTTCAACAGCTATGGGGAGACAGACAGAGATATATTAGCTTCATAACTCCCGTGGATTGTGTGTAATGGCTAGAAGATGTTGTTCTACATGTGAGTACAGCTGTTATATTTCAGAACATTGCTACTTATGCAGGGTTTGTTTGGACCTGATACTTCTGCAGATGTTTCAGTCTGGCAAGGATGTTTGGGCAGCTCAAGGCTGTATGCTATGCATGAAATGTTAGGTGGTTTACAGTGTGCTCACCAGACATTTTTGGTTTGGTGTACATGTGTATCATACTGTGCTGTTAATCAGTAACTGGTAACACTTCCTGGTATACACACAACCCTCTGAAATGGGATTAGTGCAAACAAACCCTGTAACATCAGCAGTTGTTCCATTGTATAACAGCAACTATTTCACGTAGGGCCATGTTAGTGTGTCTCTGGCAAGGTATGCTAAGGCTTCTGCAGATGTCGTACAAGATGTTATTATAGTTTATATTGTAATTGGTTTGGGTGTGGGGGAGATGTTGGTGGGTGTACATAGCAGATGCAGGTGTGTAGGAACTGCTTTTATACATAATCAATATGTGTGTGAAGGTTCCTTCCCTATTTGAACACCTATCCTTTAGTGGACTAATACTATGGTAATTGCAGGCTGCTCTATTAAGGCACTGTTAGTTGGTTCCTGTATAGCATGCAGGTGATGTTAGTCCTTGAATCCTTTCGGCAATACATTGGAATGTAATAACATGTTGCCACATGAAAGCTGTCTGTGTATTTCTGTCATAGGTATTTGCAGTCATTGGAGTTGTATTGGTGACTGACCCTCTTTGGTTAGGGTTGCCACCTTTTCAAATGGCCGTAGTGGGACATTTTCAGGACACACATCAGATTTTACAGGCTGACACAAACCCATGATCAGTACAAAGGATAGAACTTTCCTTCTTTGCCTAAATATAAGCTTATTCTTGTAGTAGTTTACTTACTTATCCTGTTTCTTGTAACATGTAGGTATTTTAGAAACAGAAATAACTATTGTATATTTGGTCAGGACACAACCGCCCAAAGAGGGACTGTCCCTTGCAAGGTGGGACAGGTGGTAACCCTATCTTTGGCTCATGTCCATAGCACATATTTGTAATAGTGTATAGGCATATATTCTCCATATCCTTTGTTCATAAAGTTTGGTCGTGGTGGAATGTGTGATTGCTATGGTCCATGTTATTCTCATATATGAACTCTTCAAACGCTGTATACGGGATACCTATGGAATCCCAAACGCACACAATTCCGACGCCCACAGTACTGGGCCCAGACTCCCATACCCCACATTATCGACAGCGACAGTCAAACTCGCAAAAGTAACTCAAACATGGAACACACACACGCACACACAGACACACTGCTACCCACCACATCCAAACAAACCATCCTACACTACGTATGAGTAAGTGGGCATGCCCCCCTTACACAGCCCACGTGGATGGCTGCACCCCCCCACTTTAGTATTCTACCTCCGAGATCGTACAAACAGACGCACAAAGCAAACCCACACCCACACATTACAGTCCCCCAGGAACACACACTACACTCAGAACACACACTTACACACACTACAGCCCTCAGAAACACACTTATACACAGTAACCTACCTGAACCACAACACCAGAAGCACTAACTAAATGTCCCTTAACATCAGGGTTTAAAACCTCGTGCATCTGGTGTTTCGGTAATGTGGTCTTTCGGCCTTTAAGCTTCGTGATTACGGGCGTCGGTAGGTATCCCATTTATATGTACTTCCATGGTTATGTAGATGTTGTTAACCTATCTATATTTCTACAGATATATATATATATATATATATATATATATATATATATATATATATATATATATATATATATATTATATATATACATACATACATACATATATATATATAGTATACACCTTTCATTGGGTACATGGCGGTTTGTCCTATTTCCACACATTCCTCCCTTTTGTGTTTTAACCTGTCAGAATACACAACTATTGTTGGTACATCTCAGGCACCTTAGGTTGTAGGTTATTGTGAAGATTGAGTACATGGTTGCGTGTTCTAATCCTGGCAGTGGTCATTTCACCTCTCAGAGCAGGCACTGGTAGTGCAAGGGTGATTAACACACACTTCAGCGGTTGTATGTCCCAAATGTTTATTATTCTGTGGAATACTACCTATATATGCAAGCTGTGGTTAAGGTATACTATGTAACATGTAAATCATCTCTGACTTTATTGGGATTTGAACCAGGACTTCAAATATATTATGCAAATGCTGTAGCCATTACACTGTTGACGTTAACATTCCTTCTGCCTATTTCCTATGTCCATAAATCCTATGTGTAAGCTTCGCTGCACAACAGGCAGAGCCACCCACACCCAGTGAGCTTCTTGAAATACCGACATGACACATGAATTGAGAGACTATACATTAACATCTTAACTACATTTGGCATAGCCACTCACTGACACACTTCAGGAAAACCCTTGATGTGTGACAGGCCAACAGTATATACACCCCTGGGATCATGAGTCCCAGACACATACAACCAGAGTGTGGGGGAGCCACTCTAGTTTTACAGCTGCAAGACCTGTTGGGGAAATTGAATGCTGTTGGGTTGTCATGTTAACATGCCCTTTCGAGATCACTATGTGCCCTTATCACCCTACAGCACCCCAGTCTTCAACAGCTTCCAACAACTATGCCTGGAATCACGTCATTGGCTATGCTTGACAGAGGCTCAGTTACTTCATCAATGGGGCAGGTAAAGCCACCACACTGTAGCTATGCTTCTAAATGCCCTTGGGCAGATAGCCTACTACCTATCTGTGAACCTCTACAGTGCAGGCCATCTCTAACATCATATGTGATTATACAAAGTTTTCTGATCACAATATACAGTGTAAATTCACCATGTAGTTAGACAACAGTTAAAAACAGCAATAGCATACAGACTACTGATACATAATCCCTCCAAAAGCCTATCTTGAAAGCTAGTGGACATGTATAGCTTTCAGGCTTTGTATTGCTTACCAGTAGGTTACCTACAGGAAAGATGGGACACAAGCACAGATGGGATACATGCCTGCAACAATGCCATACCAACTTGCATGTGTCAGCCTAAGGCTTTGGAATGCTGGGCAAGGCTATTTGCACCCCCATGGTGCCATTTTTAGGCAGGTCTCATAGGTGAATCTCACCTGCATGAACTGTACAATAGCGGAACCAATGAGGGTTAGGCTACTCAACACCAGGGGTAGTACTCACAACATGCACGCACTCACAGCACCCCTCAGTATGGACAACATCTACATCTGTTCTGTGACTGGAACCTGTATAAGGCTCCTGTGAGCACACCGACACTACCAGACTACAACCCATAACACACATTTCAGCCAGTGAACATTGACTGGCACAGACATGGAGGGGGTGTATCCATATTCATTGGGGATACCTACACCTTCAACTTAGTGGGGCAGCATCATACCTCGGTGATCATCCATGTGCAGCTAACATCAGCTATGACTGCAATGCAAACTGTGAGCTGCTACAGATAACCCTCCATGACCCAGGAGCACCACTACAACTATCTGGAGACAGTGGCAAACACGACAGCCCTACCAGAGATCCTGTTATTGGTCAATGTTGGCTACCCTACACTTAACTGGATATCCTACTCAAGTATTCACTTCCAGGCCCAGCACTTCCTGGGATTTATCATCTCATATGGCCTGTATCAGTTGGTAGATGGACTAACGAGAGGTGAAAACATACTAAAAGTGGTAATCACTGACATGTGCAGCAGGTGCACTAAAGCAGAGGTAAACCGGTCACTGTTTAGATCTGACCATGAACTATTCACTGATGATTTCCACTCCCAACCATCTCCCCCACCCAAGGAATACACAGTGAATACCTTTCCTACAGCTAAATCACAGTACTAATGGCAGAGGTGGGAGGGTTCACAGCCCCCACGCTCAGGGATGACACTGCTCAAGATACAGACAGAATTACGAATGCACTCTATAAGCACCTACAAAGATGTATGGGTCGTGCCATCAATGGTAAACCAGGACTCGCTACTCCTACACAAGGACACCAGTCTGCTGAACCCCTGCATTATACAGGCTATACAACAGAAGTAGGACAGTAGTCCAGAACAACAGCAAATCCCAATACATGCAGACATCCGTGACCAATATTAGCAAGATACTTATGTTACTCATGCAATCATCCAAGGCTGACATCCACAGGTAAATAGGCATGGATTTGGAATATGACCACAAAGGCTTCTTTGGCTATGTTAAGGATGTAAGCAGTAAGAGTGGGAGGTTGGCATAATGGTTAAGGTTTTTACCTTACAGATGCAAGGTGCAGGGTTTGATTCTCATATGGGGTAATTGGATAGGCTTAAAATAGTCCACAAGGGCAGTTAGCCTAGTACTATTCTATGAATCTATGTAACACACAGATTTGCACTGTGCTGGTGCAATATTGCACTGAATATACTGATCCTACTGATATCACCAACACACTTGATGATACATTTGGAGCAAGCTTCACCCCCTACTGGGCCCACAACAATACCCAAAATGTACAGTATCCCAGACATCTGAGACATACAGGTGGTAATGGCCCTTCCAAACGGCATGACAGAGCGTCAATGGAGGCAGATGGTGTCCCAGTCTGCATCCTGCAGACACTACAATACAAAGTGACCTCCTGCCTAATATAGCAATTCAACATCAGCCTCTACACAGGCTACATGGCCATTCACTGGTGCATGGCAACATCTATTCCACTCCACCCAGGTGGTGACACAACTGACCATGGTAACTACCACCCCATAAGCCTGAGTAGCCTGATCTGCATGGCTATGGTGCGCATCCTCATGGCACTCATTAACATAGACAATGGTAACCTCCAGACATTTGACCCAACCCAGGTCAGCTTGACTGAGTGCAGATCATGCCTACTGAACCAGTCTGACATCTTACAGTCACCTAGACTTTAGGTGTGGGGTGTAGTAATTCACACATACTACCTGGACCTAGCCAAGGGTTTTGACACCATTCCCCACTCAGGTATTATTTCTACACTCAACAGCCAGTACATACACCCATACATCACAGGTTGGTTTGCCAACAGGCTTACACACACAACCCACATGGTAAGCATAGCAGCCTCCAGGTCCAACTCTTGACCAATCACAACTTGTGTCCCACAGGACTCAGTTCTGGGACCCCTACTGTTTGCCATATACTTCTCAGATGTACGGGCTAACACAGGTGGACTGTAGCAGGCAGTGTTCGGTGATTACTGCAGACTGGGAGCCATAACTGACAGACCAGCTGTCACAGATGTCCTTCAAGGGGCCTCACATAGACCAACACAGGGTGTCAGAATGATGGCCTCCAGCTAAAGGCCACATACTGCATGGTCATTCCATTTTGAGAAACTACACACAAACGTATTAACACATGAGTGGCAGACACTATAATTCAGACGACGTAATGGGTATGTGGGGACTACATTACATAGTGATCTCTCCTTTGTCAGTCATCTGTGCGAATTAGTTAGGACATCCATCTATGTAAGCCATCTGATTACTTAAGGGTTCACATCTAAACAGACTTAGGTTATTGTGCCCCTTTACTCATCAGTCATCAATCCCATCATTGAGTATGATAACCCATTTTGAATGTACCTCAGATGACACATCTGATAGCTGAAGGGCCACAAATGTACTTTGCATAGAGGGATAATCAACTCAGACATGTGTCCTATGCTGCCAGACTGCATAAACTCTTGCATTACTCAGTGGCATCTCGTTTACTCAGAGATGATATTTGTTGGCCAACAAAGCCATGTCCAAGTCAGGCTTAATGGATATGCTCCACCTATGGGCATCCATGTCACAGTGAGCCACACACTGTAATGAGCTACACCTTGCCACAACCATAACTGGAAGATGCTGGAGTGACAGATTCCAGTCACGGGTACTCCCCATGATTTGGAACTACATCCCTGATTACATTATACGGAACCCCTCACTAACACTCCAGGGAATCCTTAAAGAGTGGGTGGGGAGCAGTGGATACACCCCAGGGATCCTGCAATTGGCTCTGCTCTGCAGAGGGACAGTTAGTTAATCAATGGGTTGGTGACAGCAGACACATTTTGGCTATGCTTATGAATGGCCTTGGGCAGTTAGGCATGTACCTACCTATGTACCTATGAACCTATACATACAGTATCAACACATGCTGATAGCTTAATTTACTGTTCAGGTATTGACTTACCTTGTGCCAATGGCAGTTGTGTGTACAATAGTTGAGGGCTGCCTATGTAGGATGCACACAGTAGACCACCTATACATGACAATTTACAGGTGGTCGTGTGTGTGCCATTCATGTTTGCTGTGTGTGCAGGTGGAGAAGGGTGTCAGTCCATAGGTGCCTACACTGACAGTGTGTGTGCTATACATTCCCTCTTTGCCAAGGCATGGGCATACTGAGTATGCCTCCATCTGCTTACTAGGGCTGGCACAGGGTGTTCGTGGTCTGAGTCCCTCTGTGCCTGTGGGGCCCTTGGCAATGGTGGTGGGCTGTGAGGGCCTTCACCATTCTGTCCCTGCTGCAGCTGTTTCCGCAGGATCATATTGTGTAGCATGGCACATACTATGAAGATGTGGGCATACGTGCCTGGAGAGTACTGCAAGGCTCCACCACATATGTCCAAGCAACTGAACCATGATTTCAGCATCCCAAACACACACGCTATGTTGAGTCTGGTTTCTGCATGTGCCTCATTATGGCGTTCTTGCATGGCTGTGTGTGCATTTCTGATGGGAGTCATCATCCACAATTCCAGTGCATAGCCAACATCCCCCACCAGGTGGCCATATGGGATGTCCCCCCTGGCAAATACCTGATACAGCTGTGAGGCATGCCAGATGTGGGAGTCATGATAGCTTTCAGGGCTGCCAGCACACACATCCATGATAATACCCTGGGCAATGCACATGACCTGGCAGTTGATGGAGGGGGTATCCCTTGCAGTTTATGTAGTGCCTACCCTGCTCACCATGTGGTCCCTTAATGTGTATGTGCATGCAGTCTATTGCACCCAGTAACTCCGGGTAGTCTGCCACACAGTGGAAGAGACGCATATTGCTGGCCAACTCCTCCTGCATTCGGGGAAGTATATGTGCTCATTGGCATCTGGTAACATGCCATCCAGGAACTGGTGGAGTACCCTGAATGCTGATGCCTGTGAGATCCCCATGATATCCCCAGTTGGCCTTTGAAAGGTACCTATGGCTAGTATTCTCAAGCTTACACATACCTTTGTGTCCACTGAGATGGGTTCCCCTCTGTTATTTCTGGCTCTGAGGTGTGGCTGGCACACCTCAACAAGTTGCTGTATGGTGTCCCTGTCCACCCTGAAGGCTCTACTATCTCCAGATCATGTAGCCTCTGGCAGGTTACCCTGGGTCTGAACACTCTTCTCCTCCTCCCGTGCCTGAGATGGTTGTCAGCATCATCCTCCACACCACCATCAGTCTCCAACACATGCTGGTGAATCAAAGCTATGGCAGCCCCTAACATGTACATATTAAAAGTTCCCTGTCTGTATATACCAATGATGCAGAGTGTCTGGGAATACACAAGTGTGTGTGGGGGGCTTTCACACTTTATACTATTGTGCAATGGATACTGCTGGTGTAATTGGGTGTGTATGTGCAATTCCAGCTGCAAGGTATCTTAATTATTGGTTTGACAGCAGGTACTGCTATTGTGGGGACTTTGGTGATAATTTACACTCGGCTGCCATGGTTCATCTGTTGCCCTTTACTTCACTTTTCAACCTGATTCCCCTCCCATTTTCAGGTATGTATCCAGCTGCCTGCTTTCTTGTTTTGTACTTTCCCAACCCAGGATTGATTAGCGAAATGTGTTATATAGCTGATCTACTGCAAGTTTACTTTGTTCTGCTGTGACAGTTCTCTTTTCTTTGCAGTAAAGAACCTCCCCTTTCCTGTTCTGCAGGTAGCTACTAGCAGCCTTGTTAGCTGTTGTCAGTGGCCCACTGTGAGTTCCTAGGTGTTAATTACTCATTTGTACTCCAATTACCATGCTGCAACATTTCCTTATTGTCTTCCCGTATCCTTCCTGTTTCAGCTGTGGTGGATGCCGCGCACAGCCATTTACTGGGTTTCAGGCACATTTTCATCCACGTTCACATGCACTTTCAGTTACCTTGTGTGCTTTCAGCTAAGCAAAGCTATGGCTACTTCCACACCCCTATCCTGCGGCTTTGCTTAGCAACAGGCAACCTGGATTACCAATGCTCCAATGTGCTTACAGCTACGGTGGCGCACCCCTCTCTTGATGTCAGGTTTATCTCCAGGCCAGACCTCGTTGTTGTACCGCTATGCTGTGAGGTACATCCTTACGCCGGCGGGGATTTTGCGATTCGGTATTACTTGACTCATTTGCATGGCATTGACTACTAATTCCTTGTTACCGCTCAGAACACTGTCACAGACCCTTAGCAACCCTTGCGCCACAGTTGTGGTATAGCATGCATGCCATTGACTATTATGTGGAATTTATGAAATCTGTTACATTGCAGTTTTATGACATATAAATATATTTTCATTGTGATCTCATTTGCGCACCGATGCACTGCGATTTTACTTTGCGTTAGTGTGGCCATGACATTAAATGTTATTTTTTTATGTGTTGTGCATGTTTTTATTTTATGCCATTGGCTATATTTTTAGCCATTGGCATATATTAACATTATAATACGTAAGTTTGGTCCGCTGTCATGGCTCCGATTTTATGTTTGAAAAAATGTAAACCTTTTTTTGGTTTACATTTCTGCATGCTTACACTACACCTGCACCACTTCATGAATATCTATATACCTTCATTTGCATGCTACATTGCTGTGAATGGGGTAATTGGCATACATGCACCAGGAGCTGCGCAGCTGTGGCGTATGCTGGTAGTACACGTGGAAACAGCTCATACCTGAATCGATCGGTGGCCATATTTGGCATTAGGTCGCCTGCGCCTGGCGCAAGCTTCATGAATCCCAGGGATTGTTCTTCACTGTATGATCTCTTCCATTTGGCCTAATGCTATCTCTCTCTCTCTTTCTATATATATATACATATATATATATATATATATATATATATATATATATATATATATATATATATATATATATATATTTTTATATATATATATATATATATATATATATATATATATATATATATATATATACATATATATTTATTTATTAATTTTTTTAATAAATAAGTAAATAAACTTGTGCATGACTGTGACTGATGTCTATCATTCATCAAGCTAGCACTTTTGCTTGAAAATATGCTAAATGTATGTATAACAATGTAGAAAACAAAACTGCAGTTGTTGCTTCTGTCTGCATTTGAATCACCAGTGCAAAGGCTTCCATTTATTTTCTTTAGAGTGTCTGTACATCTAGGTTCCTCCATTTGCTCTCATTCTAGCTAGTAGTTTTCAAGCAGCTGAATCATGTCCTGCATTCATAAAGCCCAGCATGCAGTTTTGTTTTTAATAGATCTTAAAGTGTCAAAATATAGTTGTTGCAGAGATCCTGTTTTTATTTTATATTTATCTCATTCACATCTAGTACATATGGAATGTTACACCTGCAGCAACATATAAAACATAAGCCAAACAGATACAGTATAAATATCCAGTGAGGAGAAAATGCTATTAAAAAGGAGCAAACAGCAATGTGCTCAACATAAATTCTTCTTCATAAAGCTATAATTCTATACATTTACTGTTTGTATATAAATACATGACAAATTTTCATTTATTGGAAACTATACTATAGTCTAGACATATAGTGTCAGCAGCTCTTTTGTTCAATGCACTTGGGCTTTTACATAACGGCAGGAAATTCCATTCTAATTGTGGTATATAAATATTTATAAAATTATGAAATATTATGCCTGTTTCCATAATTAACAATGTAACTGACAATCAATCTCTCTGAAGCTATACAACTTACAGATCATGAACCAATGGCAGGTTTTTTTCCAAAATTATGGCAGTTTTCACCTGCTGTAGGTTTTAAAATAGTTTGTTTTGGAAATAATGTGCATGTAGACATAGTTTATATCTTTAAAATTAGTAGCAGTCAGGTAGAAATATATGTAGGATTGTGCAATGGGTACTTCCATATTATAGCAGTCCCGGTGATAGAGGCCTTGGTGATATAGTTACTAAAGACTACACAGGGAGATTAATCATAAAATGTACCAAATCCTTCATATATATGTAAAAATGTTTGATCTAATCCAGCAATCTACACGTTCTGATTTTATTATAGGTTTATTGGCATACTTTTTAAAAGATCAGTATGCTATTGAATGTTTTGTGTTGTAAGTTATTTGGGTGTCACCTTGTTAAAAAGCCCCTTGCTATTGTCTCCGTTCTTAACTGGGGAAGAGCACTGATTTCGTAGCCCATTTGCATGCATGCCTAAAAAAACAGAGTAACAAGTGTCATAAATATAGCATCAGTAAAGATGATTGTTGTAGTTCAGGCAAGGTGCATTTTCTGTTTGCAGGTAATTTCAGACTCCTAAAAATGAAACTTACAAGCAGTAATGATTTTAAAGTGGTTAACAACCACTATATGTTTATATGACTAGATTACATGACATTCTAGCAATGTCAGGATTTAGTAAGGAAAAATGAGGTTACAAACGGCTGTGTACAAGTTACAGAGGTAACAGAATGTAAGATGCAAGAGAAGGGTGAAGGTTCATAAGAATGGACAAACAAGTAAACATGGTGATGTTTGTTATGTTCCTCTGATTCAATTCAAGTGTTCAATTGTACTTGGTTAAATTAATAAACATTGATACCCCCCAAGAGGAGCATCAAAAAAGACAAAAGGTATTTTGTTTACCACTCCCCCAGCTGCAGCTTGATATTCTTTAGCTTGTGATTTTAACTTACTTTGCTACTTCCTTATTTAGGCCACTGTTGCCAGGGCCACTATAATAAGGAAGTACTATGCATTGTATATGAACAGTGACAATGTGTTTCTACTGTCTACCACCATGACATTTCACATTATGCTCCACAATAACACATATTTCAGGTAGTTATGAAAGTATCAATGCAAATATGAAAGTTCAGTTGGCAAGTAAAAAACAATAGTTAATAACACCAGTGCAGAGCATTGTAGATTAACACACTTCAAGTCATTTTGTTTCTTATCCTGTTATATGTTCTTTGATATTAATTGGTAAGTCAATTAGTTAAGGAACCCAATCCCTGAATATGTCATCACACAAGTATGAGCTATGGGTGTTTAAGGGAAGCATGCAAAAGAAGTGTTCTAGGCATGTATGACTTAATAAGTCAACATTTAGTCAGCTGTGTTGCTTCACACTTCATCTTGCTGCCTTATATAACTTCTGAATTTCAGATATTATTATACAGTATAAAGCAAATGATAGCCAGAAAAAAGCTGTATTACATGGAACCCTCTTAGAATGAAGTCTTGTAGCTAAATGTATCTCACGATGCAGTGGGGTTAGCAGTGTATAATGGTTGCATCATTAGAACTGGCTTCATCCTTACTTCTAATTGCACTTCACACATTTCATAAATATACGACATTCATCAGTATTATTTCATGACACTGAATATGAATACCTGCACTAATTCATTCAGCAACATCAGACATAACATTTTATGACTCAAGAAATTCTTAGGAAATTATGTATCTACACTCCCTCCTCCCTTATCCATTTAGACTCTACAGTGCAGTGTTTCAAACAATATTAACACATCTCTACTTGAGTCAGTAAAACAAAATCACAGAAGCACAAAATGTAGATTTAGGAAGTCTAAAGTTTACGCTTGCTGTGATATTTTATGAAATGTGATGCTATACAATAAAAAAGAAAAGGAAAAAAATGTGTTGGTTTTCCCATAGCTATTACAGTTTAATCATGAGGTCGAAGACTGAATGATCCAACAAACAAGCCAGCAATAAGAAACTAACATTTCCCTAACACAGGCATGGATTATTGCCACTATAGAGTGCTGCAATTTAAAATAAAGACATTCAGTCATATACTGTACTGACAATTGCATAGTACATTAGGGTGAATGCAGTATGCGCCACTTTTGTATGGATTCTGGTACCTTGCTGTTTACATAAAGATGCGTGTGGAGTGTCGATGCAAAACAAATGAGATTAAAGTTCTTTTTTAATTTTTTTTAATGTTTTTTCCTCAAGATTATTGTGCCTTTGGGGATGGTAACAGTTTCTCTTCCATGCTTTTATTTCTTTGTTTTTTTTTTTTTTTGCTTTGTTTTTAACATCTGTTTCTTCTCTCCTCTTATCTGGGATGGGGATATGGTGGCTGTAGTGCTAATTTTTCAGTATGCTTTTGTTTTTGGCGGTTTGTTGGCCTTATATCTTTAGGTAATGCTAAATGTGCAACAGGCATGTTGACTGTTTTGTCCAATCAGCATGTACATTTTTGAATATAAATTAAATTAATTTGTATTAGTATCATATGATGTTTCTTATGTGAGGCATGTTTTGCTGATCAGAATAAAATAAAGTGAAAGTTCTTCAAAGTGTATGTGGTGTGAAAATGTATTTATTCAATATAGTTCATTGCATGGGTACTTTCCCATAGCATAAGATGGAGCACACTCTATATGATTATGCTTTTAAAGGGAGTGCAGGATTGAGACCCATACATGGAGTATTTCTGGAATTTTATTCCCCCATGCAAGAACACATTTTAAATTCTGGTATAAACTGTTTGCATACATTATAATATAGAAATTAAAAATCTGCCACTAACTTGTGACAGGGAATCCATTAAACTGAAGATGATCCTAATATTTTGTTGGGATACATCACTGAACTCAGAACTGTGGTGCTCAGCAGCTAACTAAGTGGATTACTGGAATTTTATAATTTTTCTCTTATATAGTCAAAATTGTGAAGTTCTTTGGTTGACAGGAGTGGTTCTGCAGAGGGAGTGTGCTATCTTCACCTTACATATTCTGATCTCTAAATATGTTAGTCCAGATGTCACACCACCTCAGAGTAAAAAGAAAAGGCTACATTTTCCTTTAATCTAAGGTGGCTGAACCTTAGACTTAACATACTTAGAGATCAGTGTATGGGGTTAAAGCAGTCAAATTTGGGGGTACAAGTAGGAATATTCCTTGTCAAAACATGTTTAAAATCTAAACATTTGCAGTCTCTTAAAATGCAATGGGTATTTCCAATTCTTAAAGACACAGACCTTTTGCTGTTTCAGATATGACACTTCAGATCTTATTTATTATTTATTTATTGACATTTGTTAACCAGGTAGTGTCTGACTGGATAAGAAATCCATTTTCAGCAGAGACCTGGGGAGAAAAGCTCAAATACAGTACAAATTAATTAAAGTTAAAGCACAAATAAGTAGTTACACAAAAATATCTGAAAGTATATTAAATATGTTAGAAGATCACAGAAGAATTACAAGGAATAGCAAACTTTTACATCGTATGTAAAATAGGTTAGGTACAAATTTTAAAGATAGTTAAAGTGTACAATATCCAAAAGAAAAAGAGAAAATGCAAGTAATGCAAAAGTGATGAGCATAAATAGGTATCTCATGCAAGAGATGAGTAGTACATCAAAAGAAGAAAACTAGCTAGGAGCAATACAGGGGCAAAGCCAATTAGCATTCAGATAATCTTTCTTTGTGGTTTTAAATGTGGACACGTTTGGGTTATGTAAGATGTGTTGAGCAAGATTGTTCCAGACCTTGGCAGTTTTATAGGAGTAAAAATGAAACCTGACACCTAACTGCAAATGAAGTTCCATCTGTTGTCCTAATGATAGTAGAAGGGGCTAATAAATCCATGGGTACTGATAAAGGCTATACTTGTATGTTTATTGGAAAGAAGTTGGCATAATGGTTAAAGTGTTTACCTTACAAAGACAAGGTACACGGTTTAATGTTTACATGTGGTGATTGGCTAGGTGTAAAATGGCCCATTAGGGCAGATACCCTAGTACTAATCTATGAACCTATAAACCTTTTCTAATTAGCATAAAATACCTCCAAGAAGTCCACAGTTCCAAAGGGGACTAGTTGTTCAGCAAAATGGAAATAGTAAATAACAATGGCATAGAAGTAAGTAAGTAAGGGGAGATGCAGTATAATGTTTATATGCTACTAGTTTTATTTATGTTGCAAAAATATTAACTGCAGTGCTACTTCTTTAAGTGCTGTGTAACAAAAACTCCTTAATTAACCTTTTCTAATCATTCACATTTCATTAAGAAGTTAAGAATTTAGAGTTTTTGAATCAAATTATAACAGAAGGAGAAAACGTTAACAGAATCATCCTTGCCACAAGCAGTGGCATTCAAAAGTGATGATAAAAAAAAAACTTGAAAAAACACATATAATGGTTAGAAATACCATGCACTGTGCTCCAGCCCTAATGAGCTAGAGGGCAAAAGACAATTTAAATATATGTGGCTGATACCAAGATAATTATTCAAACTCACCAGTTACAGGCTACACTTTTTTCTATATGTGTATCATTCATGTCAGTATTAGTTTGGAACATTACACAAAGTGGAGCTGTATAATGCATCTACTGTCCATGTGTCTCCTTGGGGAAGAAGGCTAAAATGTACTGGTTCTGTGATGGCAAATATTCTGCTATCAGTGATTATCAGTAAAATCATGTCAGGTTTCACCCAAAGAATACAGATTATGGTAACTTCATGTTGCATATTCCCAGTCTGCATTCATATTGCATATATTTCTTCCTCAACAAAAAAAGTATTAGAAAGTGTCAGTCAGAATTAACTACATAAGAAAAATATAGTATAAAATAGCAACTAGTACATCAAGACCAGCCCAGAACAATATTAAAATTTTTTTCATAACCTCAAGAAACCCTTTTAGCCAACTCAAAGTCTTAACTATCCAAAAGTTACTTTTGAGAGACAGATCATAAAGACAAATGTATATTTAGCCTATATCATTAACCATTTTATAGTATCAGATATAGAAAGGATTTGTCATGGCTAGTGTTTTTTCTTTTTAATACACCTTTTAACGCTTTAATTAGTGCAGCTTACAAAAGGTCATAGAGAAACAGATCAGTTGGTTTACCACTATTGTTAGTCCTTATGGATGTGAGAACTTGGTGACATTGACTTTATAAAAATCACCTAGAGAGATATAACCAAGTCTACATGTAGGAAATGTTCCACCTTAAATGAGAAAACCACAACAATAAAACAGCTTTTTCTCTAAAACCAACAACAGCTGTGCCGAAGCTGTAACTTCATGCATCAACTATTCTGGAAGTGATACATATTTTATCTGAGCAAATTCTTCTTTCTGCAGTAACCAATAAACTCATGCAAAATGTAAACATTTAAATATGTAACACTGCATTTAAAGAGATATGAGCTATATCATTTAATATTACAGCATAATTCAGTAATACTGCCTGAACAGCTTGCCAGACAGTCACCATTTCTGATTGCAGTCTGTGATTCTCACACACACACACACACACACACACACACACACACACACACACACACACACACACACACACACACACATATGCACAAATACATGCTTACACACACACACGCACACACAGACACACACACACACACACACACACACACACACACACACACACACACACACACACACACACACACACACACACACACACATATGGGCATAGGACAGATTTGCAGTTTGGAATTTAGCATTTACTTATTTTCAGTAAACTCATGATGCAAGGGGGGAAATAAAGGACAATTGCTGCCTCAATAGGGTTCATTATTTCCATACAGCACTTAGAAAATGGCCTATATGATAGTTTTAATAACATTTTTGTAAGATATGCATGATTTTGAGGAATTTTTTTCAGAGTTTTACTTTTTGTCTCTGTTTCCTTCATATATTTGCACAAACACATATGTCCCCCACCCAAACACACACACATACACACATGCTCTGGAACTTTCCTATCTCCTCACAAGTACTTGCAGTTCATTTTTTCTCTTCAGACACAGTTCATAATCATGCTTCATCTCTTCTGACACATAGCAAATACACAGTTTCATTTACTGCATTCACTAACACAGACATAGCGAGAAAAACATGCACTATCAGTACCGGTAGAGAAGGGACATTTCAACATTTAGATCTTTAAACTGGTTTTATATCTTTTATACATGCATTCATTTGTATTAAAGAGAAATTATCATTTAAAACAGCTTTTGAGCTAAATTTATTTTTTTTCTGTTTTCCTGCAAAAGTTTAATGCTTAGTTGTCAGAAAAAAATACATAAGATTTCTGTGATAATTCCCAACACTGTTGAAGCCATTTATTAAAATAATGAATGCCAGATGTTAAAATAATGTTTTTAATGTAAAATGGCATTTTATAATCTGAGCCATTGGCATTATTCTGATTATTTATGCAACAGTGAATAAGGAAAATATATCTTGCAGCTTACAAGTAGGTGTTCTACATAAGAAAGTTTTTTTAACACTTGCTTGCTGTCCTGTTTCTAGCTGCCTTATTTGATTTATTTCCCACTCTTTATTTAGCATCTCTGAAATTAACTTTTAACAGTATTTGTTTACATACCAGTTATTCCAGACAATCAGAGAATATCATATGAATGAACCCTGTGGCAAAAACATGATACAAACTATAGAGAAAGAAAAATAACAAAGGAGTGACAGATTGTCAAGGAAGTGAAGGAAATTTTCTGTTACTGACAGAATAGCAGTTTGTGTTGGTGTGACTTCAGTAGGAAATTGTTAGTCATATTGATGTTTGTAGTCCAGTAAAATGTTCATTGTGGTGGGGATGTTTGTGTGTTTTTCATTCATCAGTTTGCAGAATCAGATTTTCTGGGGCTGTGAGAGGCCCGCGAGTGATGGTCATTGGTTGTGCATGCACATAGAGTAACAAACGAATGAAGGGGAGTGTTAATGACACATTTGAGTTCAGATTCTCAGTCCTACTGGAAAATGGGCATTGACACAACCCTATTATTCTGGCTACTTTCTAAGTTTATAGGAGAATGTTTGAGGTCTGTCCCTGTTTTGCGCATTTGTCCCCTAGTTTCTTTCACTATGAGGTTGAGAAGGTGTGGTTTGCTGTTCCTAAGAGGAAACAGAATAGGGGTTGAATGATGGGATGGGGGGCTTTTACTACATACCTCTTGACTGTCCAGATTCTCACTGAATGTCCAGATTTTTGGTTACACTACCCTAGTGCCTCATATTTTTTTTATTTATTCCTCATAAAGTTGTGGTTTTCTGGCAAATCATGGGGGTGATCTAGGACTGTAGAAACTAGATTGCCAGGGTGGGTTCTTATCCACATTCTCTCCATTTGTTCTGTGAATTTAATAATAAGTCCCTACATTGTTCTGGAATTTAGTAATATTAAATAAACAAACAAAAAAAAAAATGTTCATGTGCACATGGTAGTGGCGCTGTGTTTGGGGTAAAGATATGGGGGGTGGACTCTCTCGTTGTTGTCTGTGTGTATGGGGGATTTATTTTCCATGAGTGCATTTTGTGGCTGAAGTCCAGATTTTGTCTCATATTTTGGTCCACTTTTCATAACATTGCGGTTTGCTAGCAATTTTTAGCAACTTACTAAATACTGAAGTTAGAAGACAATGATAGTCATACTGAGGATTCACACTTCATTTCATAGCTTTCAGAAAGTTCTTGCTAATGCAAAACCTGTTTTATCAATTTTTTAAGTTTATAAGAGCAATATTTAATTACTGACCCTCTTTTTAGCCTTTGACTCACTTTAATTATGGCTTTGTCCAGATTATTGCTCTGAGATGGTTAGAGGTATGGGTTGCAGTCACTAAATAATGGCATACATTGGAATTCAGGGGAGGCATACAGCACAATCTCTGTTATTCTAGCCATTTTCTAAGTTGGTATGTGCAATATTTAAAGTTTATCCCTATTATGGGACTTTGTCCCCCATTTCATCAGGCTTTCTCTAGGTTGAGCTGAGATGTTGAGGGCTATGGCTTCCTTCATGGTTTGGTCATAGGCGATTCAGCACTAGTGCTCAAGGGTTGATGAAACACAGGGTTGCTCTGGGGAATTTTGAGCCTGTTACTTGTAGTATTGCCTTAAATGTATCCTCCAGTGACTACTTTGCATTACTATAATTTAAGCTGTTCTGCCATCCTTTTCTCAGGTGTTTCACAGTCAGTAAGGCATTCATGATTAGCAGGTGCTTGCTGAACATGTGAGGTGTGGTATTAACCAGTGTGGGGGTAGGGAGGCAGATTAATCCTGGTGTGTGGACATTCTGCTACACCTTTCAGCTGTTTAGTTTTCTCACAATATGCCTAGATTTTGTGGCAAATCAGTCACGAGAGAAGTGTCTAAATAGTGACAGGTTTTAGCATTTAGACTTTATCTTTGTCTTTCAGCTTTTCCCGGTAGGGGTCACTACAGTGGATCATCTGTCCATAGAGTGGTTGGCAGCGGAGGTTTTGTGGCATTGAGTTGCCAGCATGGCATCCGACCTTCATAGAAGGCACACACACACACACACACACACACACACACACACACACACACACACACACACACACACACACACACACACACACACTTTATATTCTTTACAAAATGGAACGTAATGCAAGTCCTGTTATGCTAATAACCTTTTAAGTTTCTGAGAACAGTTTTTATTATGGGTGTGTAGGGTTCTAATGTTTTCTTTCCCTTCACAGATGCCTTCCCATCAGAAACCTGGTATAAGTTGAGTAATGTTATGGGGTGTTATACTGGGTAATGCCTTTCCTTTAATGCAGATACTGTTGTGGGCTCCATAATCTGTGTATTGGCAGGAAGTATGGAATGGTTTACATCTTTTTTGCCCTGATTATTGTCTCCACCATAGTCATAGAATGTGGGAGATTTGTAAAGTGCTGGTCAGCAGCAGTGTTTCAGCAATTCATCGCAGCTTGAGTGGTCAAAATGCTCTAGGGTTACATTCATGGCTATCAACCTTCCATTTCCAGAATGAGGAATGCTTCCTCTCATACTGTGGAACAAATGGATAAAGGGTCTCTCACTAATGACTTTAACTAGGACGCTCATAAGATGCTTAAGTGTGATAACTTTAACTTAAAGAATAGACTTTTTAATGAAATACTGTGATTTAGTTCTACTTGCCACTGATATCAGATAACTTTCTAACATAGTATGTATGACCGACTCTTTCAGTGTGGATCTTCAGTGTATAAGAAGTATGGAAGGGTTTAATTTCTCATCACCCTGACTGTTTTTCATTCCATCTCCAAGATGAAGAACACTGTCACTTACACAGTGCAGCAGTTTGGTAAAGGCGGAACATTTTCTAATGGCAAGCTAACAACTTTAACTAGAAACCATTAGATGGTTATGATGTAATAATTTACAGCATAGGCCTTTTAATTAAATATTTATCATGGATGTCAGTTAAAATGTTAACATGGAATGTGTGATGGACTTTTCATGGGAAGCTTTTGTGGTACATGAACTTTTATGACCCTAGATGAGGACAGTTTCTTGAGATGAGGTTCACTTGACAGGTATGAGTATGTAAGAGAGGTATTTTACTTCCTGTTTTAAGGATCCTAAGTTTCATTGTGGTGTACATGTTGGTGTTACAGTCCTGGTAGAACAAAGCAGCACATGGGAAGCTGACAATGTTGCACACTCTAACAGATGAATGTATTAATCTGGGTAAGAGTGATTGTGTGAGGGCATTCTTGTAGGGCTTGTTTATGGAAATGCTCCCAAGACTGATGTGACCAGGTTTTTGACATTTAAATTATCTGTCTTCCATAATATCTAGTGCTAGCATAATTTGATTTGGTAGCTTACTTTACATTTTGCATGTTAATTGGTGTCATGTAAACACATGGGTTCAGTTATTGCTGCTTGTGGCATAAGACCATCTTTTGCAGCTGTGTGTTCCTTAGCTGGTTGTGAAAAGATTTGTTGGGGGATACGATGGTGCCAGGTTATTGAGGATAAGGGAGTTGGGTTAGTGTAATGGCTGTGTGGTTATTGAATAAGGTAGGCCCTTGGCAGCACCTAATGTTGTCATTAAGAAGTTTTGGTCTGTTTGTGCAGAGGATTTACAGCTTTCTTTTCTTTTGCAGATGGATGAGAGCAGAGTGGGTATCAGCTGGTGGACTGATGCAAGTGGATTTATAAGGTGATGGATTCTGTTGAGCTAGTTGTGCCAGTTGCTGGAGTGGTGCACCATGAGGTCGCAGGTTACCTTCTAGGTGTTCATTAAGGCATGACAGAGTTGGTGCAGTTTGGGAGTAGTGTGGAGGCAAGTGAGGCTGAGGCATGTCAGGGGTAGGGTATAGCAGGTTGGGGGATTGCTTATGGGGAGTTTGAAGTTTTCTACAGATGGGGTAGAGTTGTGATAATGTGATGTTGGGTGGGATTTTGTGGGCATGATAGTTGGGTTTGAGCTTTCCCGTGGAAAGGCTATGCAGATAGGTTGCTCAGTGGTCGCCGCTACTTTGAGAGTTTAGCACTGCTCTTCATTGGATTTGGCATCAGGAGGCAGGAAATCAGAGGGATATTTGTGATCTGGCCCCCTTTTAAGGCTAGGTGAAGGGTTTGACAGAGCATAGTAAGACATGAGTGTGTATTGGGGATGTATAAGTAACAGGTTCCTGTTTATGCAGGAGTGTGAAGGTTTAAGGAAGGCATTGTGTGTTTTTGGTTTGCTAGTGGATGCATGCAATGGTTTGTTTGATCAACCAGATGTAAAGAAAAATCTTTATGGGTGATACTTGGGGACACAGGTGAAGTTAACTCTGATTAGTATAGTTGCACAGGTGACAATTTTATGTGACTTTACTAAATGTTGGACAGTGGATCGAATGTATGAAGGGCTGGGGTAAGTTGATAGTGGGAAGTTTGGCTGATTGTGTCTATTAGCAAGATAAGTTGTTGCAAGGGTTGTTGTTTGGGAAATGGAGGTTCATAGGGTGACAGGCTTGGGGGCATTGACTTTGTGGAGGTATTGGAGTCATTAAGATGGGTGGTTTGTTGGTCAGCCAATGTTATTTTGGTCATTAGACATTTTGCCTTATAGATAGTGGGTATGGTGGTTGGATTACTAGTATATTGATCTTTTAGAATAGGAAGTCTCATTTTGGTAATTATTATAACCTTTGTACAGTAAATGCAACTGTGGGTAAGTTGGGTGGCGTGCAGTTGGGCTTGCTTTGTTTCAGATGGTGTTTGGATCTTTAGCCTTTTGGTGGTACATTGGCCAGGTAATAATCTTGGAATAATTACAATGTGATCAGGAGTAGTAGGATGAGGGAAGATATGTTTGTTTTGCAGGGGTTATACAAGTGTTTAATATCAACTGTTTAGGCAACTTTTTGCTTAAGGTAGTTATATGATGGGGCTTTCCAGGTTGATGACAAGGATTCAGTTTGTTTCAGAGAGGAGGGAGTATACCGGATAATGTTTGGCCTCAACTGTTAATATACAGTTAAGTTTTTTTCTGGAAGGTTTTGTTGGAAGTTTGGTATGAAGGAGGGGAAAGAGCCTGGTCAGGCTGGTGGATGAAGAAGAGGAGTAGGCTTGTCTCACTTCTGTTCCCACTCCAGTGTTGGAGGTTCAATGAGCTGGGAAATAAAATGAGCAATCAGATGCTGCTCGATAAGTAAAAGTAAGTGAGTGGAAGTAAGAACGCTGCTTGTCTGGTTGGATGTTTAAGTCAATAAGTGAGAAATGAAAGTGAGCGATGGGACACTGCTTGATAATTAAATAAGTGAGCAGAAGTAAGGATGCTGCTTATTTGGTCAGGGTGATCGAGGTCACATCGCCCTAGTTAGCAGTTATATGCATGTTCATGATGTGATTAGTAAACTAAAATGTTGGTCAATAAGTTATGTTTCGGGAATTTTAATAAAGGTTGTCAAATGTCATTTGGTAATGTGTTTATTGAATGAGACCGGGACAAATGAGGTTTGGTAACAAACCAATTTGTTCAGGGACATCTTCAGTTTGGGGGTAGGAGAAATAATAATGGGATTCAAGATGGTAGGGGAAGAAAGCTAGTTGAAGGGGGTTGAAAGGGTTAAGTGGGAATGTAGACTGATTGGGAGGAAATGAGGTATGTGTAGGGAGGGGCTTAGTGGGTTTTATGCAAGTGTAACTAGGTAAGAAATCACATTTTGGTGTGAACTTGCTACCCGGCCTCCGTCCCTGTTTTTTTTTGGAACATTGGAGATGTGTGGTTGTTTTATAAGTTTGTGTAAGTAGAAAAGAGGGGCAGGCTTGTCCCTCTTCTGTCCCCCCTTTGGTGTTGAAGGTTAAATGAGTTGGGAAATGAAAGTAAGCAACTGGACACTGCTTGATAAGTAAAAGTAAGTGAGCTGATTAAGGACGCTGCTTATTTGGTCAGGGTGAGTGAGGTCACACTGCCTACTTAATAGTTCTGTGCATGTTTATGCTGTGATTAATAAACTAATATATTGGTCAATAAGTTATGTTTATAGAATTTTAATAAATGTCATGAAATGTCATTTAGTGTTATGTGTTTATTGAAGGGGACTGGGTCAATTTTTTATTTATTTATTTTTTTGCATGCTGGATAGCAGATATATCAAAGAAGAATGAATTAAATTAATACAGACAGTATAGTGGGACAAAATGTTTGGTCAGTAGGAAATTAGATACCATAAATGTGGCTCCTATGGTCAAGATAATTTTATTTCTGATAGCTAAGTATTGTACTCTTGATGTTTTTAACATTAATGCAATATTACAGTATGGTAATTGTGCAAGAAAGATTGATTATTTAGCAAAATGTTGCACATGTTCTGCATTTTATGTTGGAAAAAATAAGCACCACCTCAGAAAGCAAATGTATGAACATCTTTATGCTATTAAAAGAGCAAATTTGAAAAATATTCTATATAGACATTCCATGATTTGTGAAGAAGTTAAGAAATTTGTTTTTGATATAGTGGAAGTAGTAGCTCAGGATCCTAGAGTTGGTACTTGGGGAATGCATTTGGAGTATAAAGAACTCCTTTGGCAGTTTTGCCTTATAACCCACAAGGTATTAATGAGATGCTGCCTATAGTAGCTCTTCTTAAAATGATTGCTGCAAAAGTCTGAATTTTTTATGAAGTTTTTTAATAAAATGTCTTCATAAACCATTTGATTTTTAATTTTTTTCAGTTTTAAATTTTTAAGAAAATTGATGTATAGTCATTGGTACTTTTAGTTTTAAGACATTTTAAATGTCTGTTTATGAATTGTTATCTGTTCTGATGAAGTCCTAGAAGTTTGGATGAAATTGCTTAATATTTTCTGGATTTATTAAAAAAATATTGTTTTACTTGGGCTCTGGTTCTTGTTATCCTTTTATCTGCATATTTTTTGGTTAATTAAAAACAATTATATGGAAAATGATGAAAGACAATATATAAAACTTGGAGGCATATAACACTAAGGAACATTAACAATAAAATATTTCTGAAAATACCACAAAAAAGGATGGAGAAAGTAATGGATGAGGTAGTAGGAGATGGACTCTATGGTATTAAAGGATGAGAGGTGAAATAAAAGTTAATTATACTAAAAGAAACTGTAGAGATGATACTGAAAGAAAATAAAAATTAAGACTGATAAAATGATATAGCTAAAGCCTTTGATAAAATGAGTAATGACGCAATGTGACAGATTTTAGAAGCATATGATATAGGAGAAAAAAAACTATTGTAATAAAAATGTTATGTAAATTGATGGGTACTTGTTATGATAAATGGATGGGTAAGGAAAAATAAGCATTAAGACAAAAGGAAAGCATTCCCAGTGAGTGTGTGTTTATATGCATTAGTAATTAAGGCAGTAGTACAGACATGTATGCATGAAGTGAGCGAGGCAAAATGGGAGATGGAATGAAAAGTTATATAGTGTAGAATGCAGTAGTATAGACGTGTGTGTATGAACTGAGAGCTAGCTAGGATATGGAATAAATGTTTATATATATATATATATATATATATATATATATATGTGTGTGTGTGTGTGTGTGTGTGTGTGTGTGTGTGTGTGTGTGTGTGTGTGTGTGTGTGTGTGTGTGTGTGTGTGTGTGTGTGTGTGTGTGTATATATATATATATATATATATATATATATATATATATATATATGATATTCAGATGATTTAGTTCTAATAACAAAATATGGGATAGGTAAGTGAAGTTGTAATAAGGATTGCAAAGTTGTTAAAAAGCTGGTTTGTAATTACATAACATGACGTGTAAAGCATTTAGTGAAGTAAAAAGAATAAATGAGATCTATTTCACATTGAAGGAAATAAACATGTTGGGAGTGAAATCTGACAAATATGATGGTGTAATAAATAAATGGTGACAGACACTGGAATGACTAGAAAAAATGATGGCTTAGTGGGAGGTGTTTTTTATTTATCATTTCAGAAAAAAGATATATATACTTTCATATTCAGAAAAAAAAATATATTGAGGGAGATATATATGTTTCCCACTCAAATGGAAAAAGAGTTATTTTTTTAATTTAGTTTCATCTGAGGCTCAAGGATAAACCAAATGAGAAGAGTGATCATTTATAATTAAAAAAAATGTAGTTTGAATTAAAAAAAATCAGTGGTGCATTTAGCAAATGTACATTAGTTTTGGGTATTGAGAAATCAAAACAAAGAGAGACAAAAATAATATGAAGATGTTATATGAAAAGTATAAAATATATGGGAAGAAAAAAGATAAAATAAAAACTATAAATGGCAGGATGGAAGAAAAAGAATATGGGAATAAAATGAAATTATGTGAGTTAAAAGTAAGTGATATTTATGAGCAATATATTTTTGGAATTTTCAAATTATTTATTTATTTATTTTTGGTATATGCCCTTCCATGGGAGAATTGAAAAAAAAAAAGATGAAAAAAGGCAATAAAAATGTGAGAAAAGGCAATAAAACTCAAAAGAAACATGTTTGATTTTTTTATGAATTACAGTATTTTTATGGAGAATTTTATACCATAAAAGTGAATATGAAATACAAGGTCACGGAGGAAAGAGAAGGTATTGACTGTAATGAAAGCAATAACAAAACATTGCTTTTTGGACTGTAAAATAAAAAAAAATATTTTGGAGAAAATTTAAAAATGAATAAAGATGGGAAATTCTATAAATATGAATATGATATTATAAGGGGAGTATGATAATGTTAAGAAATGTGATACTGACAAATAGGAAAAAGTATCATTTTATGTCAATATGAGTGATGTGAAAAAAGATGTTAGGATTTGTTATATGACAAGAAAATAAATAAGATGATATATTTATTAAAATAAGAATATGATTGCAGAAGAACAGGAGGGGATAGAGGATAAATATGAATAAATAAATAAATATAAAAGTTAAATTATTTTGTGTTGACAACTTTTACATAACTCTGAATATGAATGTAATGGTATCCCTTGCCTATAAACTAATTAGTACAATCTTACACCAAGATAAAGTAGTATTTGCGAACTACTGGAATTAACATGGTCTTAATATTTCTAAGGAACAGAAATTATCCACCATTAAAACTACTCTCTCTCTCTCTCCCCTTTTAGAAAAAGTATTTATACACAATATATGATTACCAATAACTTACACTTTACACCTGTCCACTTAAATAAATTTAATCTGAATGTCTCAACTGTTTGCCCATGTTGCTCTTACCCCAAAGCAGATATCCTACACATAGTTTGGTTTTGTAGATACTCACATAGTATTTGGTGTTTTCTTAAGGTGAGACTTGAAAAAATAGCATACCACAAATCAACCCTTTCTTGGGAAATGGCGGTGCTACATTTCACAGATATTAATATCCCAAGGGTAAAATATCACATTTTAATCACTCTTTGTCTACTTGTCAAACTTTACATCACCAGAAATTGGTTGGATCATACTAAATTGTCATGGAATGGTTTCAGGAACATGGCGATTAAATATATTACTTCACAAAAACTGTTATTAATTATTCCCAAGAAACATATATGCTTTCAGAAGTTCTGGAATACCTTATTTGAAGTCGTCTGATCCTAAATCCCAAAAAAACTAAAATGCTGTTATTTTCACCAACACGTAGGTCTACCGCTTTCACCTTTACCATAAATTCAAATGATGGCACAATAATCTCCCCTGACCCCTCTACAAAACTATTAGGTGTCATCATAGATAATAATCTAAAATTCGACCTACATGTTAACCAAACTATCAAAACCATCAATAAAAAACTAGGGTCACTTTACAGAATAAAAGCCTTTCTAGCCCCTCCAGCTAAAATTGCCATAGCTCGCTCTCACCTTCTTTCAACCCTTCTATATGCATCCCCTCTACTCTTGAAGTCTTTGCTAAGACTGTCCTTAACAAACTCTCAATTTGCTACAACCACATTGCCAGGTTTGCCACTGGGCTGCCTTTTAGGACACGTCATTGCATCAATCTAAATCAGCTTTGGTGGCTTGAACTACCCAGCCTAATCCAGTATAACCAACTGATTATGGCCTATAAAATCCTCTATAATCCGGACAATACTCCTGCACTTAAAATTATTATCACCCCCTATAACAATCCTAGACCGCTTCAATCCTCTAACAAACTACTAATTCAGACTAGCAAAATTAATAACACAGCCAGTGAGTCTCTCTTTACAAACTCTGTAAGTAGATCCTGGAAATCTCTTCCAGCTGATATTACCTTACTTTCTCCCTTAGGTCAATTTAAAACTAGATTCAAACAACATTTGTCACTTAACTGGCTATGTCAATGTATCAAGCCTGGCTAACTCTCTCTAGAATGTGTATAAATCTGTTAAGCAGTTTACTGTGTAATTTAATTTAATCCTGACTTGCACTCAGGATTAACTCTAACCTGTGGAACTTGTTTAACTTGCTTACTTATGTAATCTCTGTAAATAGTCTGTTTGTAATATGTAATGTTGGTATTATGTAATGCTGTATCTGCTTACCCTTGGAGCTTTTCTCCCAGGGTCTCTGCTGAAAATGGACATGCATCCAGTCGGACTATCCCGTTCAACAAATGGTAAATAAAAAATAAATAAAAATTATCTGATAATTATCATACTATTTAACTTGGAGGATTCAGATTTAAAGTCTGCTTTCTTATTGTTGCTTTATTCTTTTTTTTTTTTTTTTTAACTTCTCTTCTCTCCCTTTTCACTGCCCAATTGTTGTGTGGCTCAGGTGTCAAATAATTTCCCTAAATATGATTGCTTCTTCAAATACTACATAAATGATTATACCTTGTATACAGTTGTAATGCTGATCTGCTCACTTATGTGTATACTATTTTTGTTAATTCAGGGGTATATCCCCATGCAACACTGTTGTATACAGATTGTTTATATATTGTATTCATCTGCTATCTTGTAACTGAATGGCATGCTTATTCTGCAATTGTTTTGTGAAGTTGTTATATTGAAAATGAATAAAAGTTCTATTTGAAAAAAAATGAGAGTGTAAATAATTGATTTCAAGTATTATTTTGTTATGGTATAAGATGAATAAAAAAATTGTTAAAGGTTCCGCTACTTTTTCATTATGTATCATTTGCAGCATTCTTGTTTCTTTTGGGAATGTGACTAAGAGGAGTGGCATGATGCAGGAGAGCTGGAAAGGAGTTATAGCAGCATAGACAGATTTTGAGCGGCACAATGGAGGAGAGTTGGCTAAGTGTTATAGCAGCATAGACGGATCTTGCTAGATAGAAAAGTAAGTGGAAGGTGAGAAGAAATGTGTTGGTAGCTGGAATAGATTGAAATAAGATAATGGTATGTTGGACATTACAAATGGACAGTGTTTATTTGGCCCTAGCATTGCAGTTTCATAGTAAGAGGTAGTAATTACAGAATTAGTTTGAGGTGCACTGCAGGGGAAGAACTAATTCAGATGTTGGAGAAAAAGGAAATTGATGAGGAATTAGAGTTGTATTGGGTTAAGGTATTTTGGGAGAAGTGAGAAGTACAAGAAGGTGAAAAATGTGTAGTAGAGGCACAGCTGAATGGTGAAGAATTAAAGCTAGAGAGAAGGTTGTATGGTGTTGCAGTTGGAGGTAAAATAAAGGAGGTACTGTTAGTATAACAACAACAAAAGAATAAAAGAACTATGGTTAGAATCTGAAATAAAAAAAGACTACGTAATAGATATATTTGGGACAATATCATTTTACGATTACGTTGTACTGTTTGAGGTATAAGATCATCAATGCATTTTGACATGTAAAATTTCTGTGAAATTACATTTGAATCTGATTCCATTTTGAGTATTGTTTAGTTGAATGTGATTAAAAAAACTCCCCCGGATTCAGTAATCTTTGGTGCAGGACTTGCTTAGTCCTGCATGGAAGCGCCCGTGTAGGAGGAGGACAGCAGCACGCCATGCATATTAATGAAGGCGTGCTGCCCGACCTCCTAGGCTTACATGGAGTGTGTACGAGTGCAGGAGGCATGTCTGAGGGCAGAGCTCTCAGAATAAACACGCCCCTGCAATGTAGAACAGCACAAAGTAGAAATAAATGAGTGAGACCGCTCATAGGCATCCGCATATCCTCACCAACCGTCCCCCATGTGTACAATAGCAACAGTACATAAAAATCGAATGAAGTAACCCCTTTATTTTTGTTAAAACTCCGAGTACAGCTAACCATAGGTGCGCGGGTGTGCCCATTGCTTAGCTATGGTTAAAGCAGCTTAAAAGGCTGAAGAGTATAACAAGGAAGATATATGCAAATGAAACAGCACAGCAATAGTGTAGTGGGCAGAGCATTTGCCTAATAAGCAGGCATTTCCAGTTTGAGTCCCATTGTAGCACAGTCTATTTTACATGGGAAAGTACATTATAACTAATATTTTTGTTGCAAAATCATGAAATAACATATATTTATGAACTGGAGTACTGCATTAAATGCTCATGTGAAGTGTCAGTGTCATAATGAATAAGGCACTAGTAAGCATGTTTCAGCACAAATAAGCAGTAGTAAGCATATATAAGCACTAGTAAGCGTGTTTACGTGCATTTGCGCAGGAGTAAGCATTGCCTACACAGATTAAGCAAAGTAGAAGCTAACTGGGTGTAAGAAACTGTGTCCGGAAGTTAGCAGTGCTTACCTCTGTGCAAACCCGCTTACAACTGCTTTAAAGTGGTTTATTCACTCTGTATCCAATGCCCGTGTTCTGCCCAGCAACAAAATAAAGAAACTCTGCAAAGATCGAACACAGGACCCTGCAAACTATAGACAAAGTGATTTACCACTAAATCATGACAGATGTACATAAAACTGATGTTATCACAAACATATCATCCAGCAAAATCATTCAAAAGTACAGGAAATATAGTAATATCATACCACACAACCTCTTAATGCAAGAATTCTGGGCAAAGTGTGCCAAAATGTGGGTGCAAATAGGGATATATGTCTAATATTTTTCTCATATACTTAAAATGTTGCTAGTTAAACAGTTATTATGAAGGAGATGCAGTTTGAAACACAAAGGTGCCGTCATTAGTTACTGACTTCAGTCCTGAGATCATCCATATCAATTGCCAAGAGAATGAGGTACAGGCTAAAACTATGAGCCAAACATGCATGGCCATATGGACAAATATATATCTGTAAATGTAGACAGATAGACAGCTATAAGTATATATATATATATATATATATATATATATATATATATATATATATATATATATATATATATATATATATATATATATATATATAAAAAACTCAAAAATAATCATATAACATCAATCGTATATAGACAGATGCATATGTTCATATGTATGTATGTATGTATGTGTGTGTGTGTGTGTGTGTATATATATATATATATATATATATATATATATATATATATATATATATATCTATATATGGGGTTTACATATATAATTATATATATATATATATATATATATATATATATATATATATATATATATATATATATATATATACATATACATATACAGATAGAAATTTGTATAGCATGTCCACATGGGAACAACCTCCTAAACCATGCACTACAACATAACAGACCATATGCATTGTTAATGGGGGTGGGGGCAGAAATACCTGGTAATTACTGCTATGTTGCCCCCTCCACAGCCCTAACAGATATGCTGTGCAATCCAATATCCAGCCAGGGGCGGCTCGTGGCATCGGACTGCTGGACTGCAGCCCCCTCAGCAAAAAAAAAGAAAAAAGTACCTTTTTGTGTAGACTACTGTATTATTATTTTTTTTTCTTTACTGTCAAGCAAGCGAGCCTCAAGTTCGTCTTTCAAGTTCCTTCCTGCCTCGGCGTCGGCAAGTAGGCGCATGTGCACTTTAACCACCTCGGGTTGCGGCGGTTTTAAATAAAGACTTTTTTTTTTGTTTTTGCTGCAGTCCGGTGAAGACATTAAGGCATCAGTGTGATGCCCAGCAGTCTATGCGGTTCCAAACCGCATAGAATTGGGAGGGGTTCAGACTGCGACGTCCGCAGGCATGTACATGATGTGCTTGGGCTAAATGCTGCTGATTGGTTGTCGCTCTCTTCCCGGGCTTTATGTGCTGGGAAAAGAGCGAGAATCAAACAGTTTCAGTTGTGGACTGATTCGTGATTGAGTCAGTCACAAGGGAAGGATTATTTACCGATCTGGCTCTGGATTTGGATTTATTTAGCATTTTTTGGGTGCCTATATTTTGTCAGTTGTACACCTGTTTGTGCTGAAGAACAGAAGAAGAACTGAAGAAAGTAGTAGTAGAGTAGAAGAAAGAAGTTAGAAGAAGAAGAACAGAGACAGAGTACAGACTAGAGTTTTCTTCTTGGTTTTATGTATATTATTTTTTATTGTCCCAGCCAGAGTTGCAAATGGTACATGTTGAAGACTGAGACATATTTTAATCTTATTTTCTGGGTCATTACAGGAGATAGCAGCTTTTCAGATCTTATAGCTATTTGATCAGTTTGGAGATGAGACAAACTTGTACTAAGGAAAGGCAATCAGAAGGTTAGCTGGAGTATGTGCTAAACTGAGAAAACTCTCGACTTTAGAACCATCTATTTCCCTGCTAAATGCATAAGGCTTGCTCCTTTCTTATCTCATTTCCGTTCTGATAAATCAGTCTGTATCTGAGTCCACTGTTCCTATGTCCTGGAAGCAGTCATTCGTACTACATCTTCATAAAAGTGCCTCCAAATATCTGTCAAACTTTCACCCCACTGCTATTCTAATACCTTTTTCCAAAATAATAAAACAATGTATTAACAGTCAGGTTCTTCATTTCCTCCAAACCAAGACACTACTCTCTCCTATACAACACCCCACCCTAGATATAGTACAACTATCATTCCTTAACACTGTTTATCAAGAAAGGAATGAACATAAACTTGTGTCTTCTGTCTTTCTTGATCTCTGTCAAAGGCCTTTGACACTGTTGCCTTTCCTGTGTAGTCTAGGTTTCTCCTCACCAATAATTGGGTCACTAAGTATCTTTGTAACCACTGTCAGGCAGTCAGATGGCACACTCATTTCTCTACTTAGCTGCTAGTGTCATCTTTGGTCATGCAGGGGTCCATACTTGGTTCTCTCTTAACTTGTTCATAAACAAGGTGTTTTCAGCCTTATTTCAAGACAATCTTATCCAGTATGCTGATAATGCTCTGCACCCAAACTGGCCATTTTTCAGGAATCATTTACCTACATCAAGACTTGGTTCTGTCAATCTCAGCTGCTTCTATAATCTTCAAAAACTAATATGCTTTATCCCCAGATTACAAACCAAGAGTAAGAACAAGTTCACAGCCAATTCCTCTCATTTGGAAGTAATCTCCCAAACCAAGCTTCTTGCTGTTACCTTTGATTATCCCCTTGAATTTGTTACACGTACTGAAAACATGCTAAGGAAAGTCACCATAAGGCAGACCTTCAGAACCAAATCGCCAGCATTCTTACTGCTACTCACTAAAACCACCGCTACAACCTGTCTTCTGTCCAGTCTTCTTTATGCCTCACCTATTATAGGTTCATAGGCAAGTACTAGGCTAACTGCCCTTGTGGGGCCATTTTAAGCCAAGCCAGTTTCTCTTTTGTGCTTGAAATAACCTAACCCATTTGGTTATAGATTGACTTTACTCATCTCATGGGTATTCCTGTTCTCACTAGTATTAATATAGCACAACTACAAAAACTGGAGCAATGCTGTAACAAAAGTGATGAATTTGCTATCACTATGCCCCTTTCATCTCATTACTGTTTAGCCCCCCAAAATGAATTGGCTCGATTTCTCAAGCTGTATACATTTTTCTGTATTAAAACTAGCTCATAACATTCTGTTCTGTCCTGACAGATGCCTCTCCCTCAATTTTTTACAAGGCCACTTTGCTCTACAAGTAAAAATCTTCTTGTTTTTAGAAAAATCACACAAGTCATGTGGTGACTCCTTATATTTCACATATATTTCAAAGACGTGGAATTCACTTCCTACATCCATTAGGCAAGAACCTTCCCCCAAGACCTCAAACATAAACTATTTTTTTTATTGTGTTCTTGGCTCTTTTCCTGCAACTGAGGCCCAGGCTAAACCAACATTCCCATAATATATCTCCTCTTCTCCTCTTCTCTATTCATCTCACTAGAATCCTCCTTGACTTTGCTATTCATCCTCCCATTTCTTTATCTAACTGACTACACTGTATTCCAGCTGATCTCCTTTTCATTTAACCCCTTCATTCTTCACAACATACCCCTTTGTCTCACTTCTTTACACCGTTGTGTCACTACCATACCCCTCTGTTTCACTTCTGTACCCCTTTGTTTCACTTCCAGACCCCTTTGCCTCATTTTTATCACTTAAACTGTATTATTTTATGTATTTATTATCTATGATGATATTTCCTAATGTAAACCAGTGTGGGTTTCCTGTGGGTGTTTCAGTTTCCTTCCACATTCCAATGACATGAGGTAGGTAGATTGGGCACTCTAAATTGACCCTAGGTGTGAGTGTGTAGTGCACCCTCTGAGGAGGGTTGGGCCTTGAGCTAGCAACCTGATCCTGTAAAACCTGCATCTGCTATTGAAAATGAGTGCTAAATGCCCCAGTCACTACATGGTGGTGGGTAGAGAATAAGGCTTGAACCCTGTACCTTGGGCCCAAATGGTAACAGCCTGAATTCCCTACCCACCACCATTTGTAAAAAAATGCAGATTGTTGCCTCATTTGCTCTGTTTCTCATAAAATCTGTGGTTTCTATATGTTTGCTTCTCAACACAGCCAGTTGTGCAGTGGTACCATTGTTGCCTAACAGCTACAGGTTGTCTGGTTTGATTCTTGGCTGGGGTGCCTTCTATGCTGAGTCTGCATGTCCTTCCTGTGTTTGTGTGGGTTTGCTCTGGTGTCCTCTCATCTTACAAAGACATGTCTGGAGTGTTTCTTCCTCTGCCAAAAATTGCCTTTTGTTCCAAGTCAGACTTCCCTGGTTAACAAATGTTAAATAAATAAAAATGACAAGCATTGAAATTTCAGACTTCATATTCTTCAGAAAGTACATGGTAACACAAAACCTATTATTATAGCAAGTTTATAAGTTTATAAGATGGATATTTGAAATTTGTCCGTATTTTCGGGACTGTATTCCCCCATTATTGGCTTTGCCCAGTTTTTTTGTGCCAAGACTGGGAGATATGGTGATAACTGAACTCACTGAATATGTTTGGGGGCTGTATTCCCCCATTATTGGCTTTGTTCAGGTGTTTTGTGCTAAGATGCTGACATCTATGGTGAGAACTGAATTCACTGAATGTAGCCATTTAAGTTTCAGTCTTCTTCTTTCATAAAATAGATGATGGATTTGGCATAGTGGTATGTTGCTGTGACTGTTTTGCACAGGGTCCTGGGTTCAATGCTTGGCAGTAAAATGTATGGTGGTAACCCAGCATTTTATTCTAGCAACTTTCCAACATTATATAATCAATGTTTAAAATGTGTTCCTGTTTTTTGGTCTTTTGCCCCCCCCCCCCTAAATTTTGGCTTTTTCCAGATTTCTTGTTCTGCAAAGTTCAGAGATACAGCTGAGTGTCAAGTAGATTTTACAAAAAGCTGAGAGCTGCAGGGGAACAAAAGTTTAGTGATGCTTATGCTGAGTCTGCTGCATTGTTAATAGCACAACCGGTACTGTACATGCTTTTGATGCAGAAGGCTGTGGGTTCTACTCCCGCAGTAGGTAGATGCATTGCTGATACTGTACTGTATTGTAAAGGGGGTGGATACTACAGTCCTTTTTGGTGAAGATACGTTGTAACTCTGAACCTGTTATCAGTTTGCCATCCATTCCCTATTGCAATTATTAGATGACTTTTTACTTCTTCAGAGATTGTGCATATTTACTAATACTTTAATCAGGTTTTCCCCATGAAACAAGTAGATAGTTGTTGTCAGGCTTATAATTTTTTAATGAAACATGGGCAATTTAGTCCCCAAGGGTAACAAACACTTTATTTGTAGATGAAACTTTGACATATAAAGTTGTTTTCTAGCAGCAACCTCTTCATTAGTTACAGATTTCTTTAATGTGGAATTATTTAGATGACTTTTACTTCTTCAGAGATTGTGCATATTTACTGATACTGGTGGACTGTAGAAGTTTGAGTAGACTTTTATGATAGAAATGTTCTGAATTGGGCAGTTTTGTCGTTATTGGTGCATGCATTTTGTTTCATTGTTTACTGGAAAAATGTTCAAAACAAATTTAAAACACCCTCTACAGCTGTACTATATTGTACAGGGAATATAATTTAATAAAATCAGAAAGGTGTGTCAAAGACCATGTGTATGTTTCATGTGCAAGGGGCATATGATTTGAAAATGGCCCAAAGTTAATCTTTATCTGTCACTGGCAAAATGTATTTTCTCCAAATGTGGGTTTTAATGCTGCTTCAATGAATGTGAGTTTCAAGGGCAGAGAAGTTTTAATGCTAAGTCTGTTTTCATTGTGAGACTGCATTGCTTTGTTTAGCAGATATCTTAGTGTTTGTGCTGTAAAATGCAAAATAAAACTTTCAAATGAAGTCCAAATCATCGTAGAAGTAAAGCAGTATTTACATTAGTGTTTATGGTAAATGGGATGAAATAGCCAAGTAATGGTTCATTGGAATAGCTGAAGGGGGGAAGCTCCATCCGACCACAATTTTGTGAAGGGGAAAGGCGGCGAACTCAAAGACAGCCCCGGCTGAACTATACCTCTCAACTGTCCAGATTTTCAAAGAATGAACAGATTTTTTGCTTCTTATTTTTGGTTTGTTCCTCATAAAATGTGTGGTTTTCTGGCAAATCATTAAGGAATTAAGTCACTAAATAATGACACACTGAGTTTCAGACTTCATAACCTTCAGAAAAATGCATGCTAAAGTAAGACCTGTTCTATCAACTGTCTCAGTTTATACAAGAGCAATTTTTAGTACTGTTTATATGTTCCCCCAATATATTTGGCCTTGTCCAGATTTATTCCATTAACAGGTTGAGAGGTACATGCAAACTGCTTTTATAGAATTAGGCATAGCCAAACCTCTGAACTGTCCCTGATTTTGGCTCAAAATGTTGCTCTTCCCCTAATGATCCCTCCACAAAATAGCAATTTTGGAAGAAAACATGGAGGGTTTATAATTAAGAAGTAACTGTAATAATCAGTTAGATTACTTTTATTTCAGAAATGCATGTAGATTATTTTATTTTGTCAGCTGCTCAAGTTAGCAGTACTGATATTAAAGTGCCCATTCTTTGACAGGTTCCCAGCTGTATTGTCTTGCTATTTTATATTTTTACATCACATTTTTGGTCCATTTTTCATAAAATTGTGTTTTTTGGCAAATTACTGACAAATCATTAAAGACTGAAGTTAGAAAATAATGACAGACATTTGAGTTTCAGATTTCATACCATTCAGAAAATTCATACTAATGGAAGACCTCTATTATCTTTCTAAGTTTATAAGAGCAATATTTTAAAAATTGTCCTTATTTTTGGGCCTTTGTCCCATTTCTTTGTATGGCTTTGTCCAGATTTCTTGCTCTGAGGTTGAGAGGTATGACAAATGTGTCAGGGTCATCACAAGTCAGCCAGAGACATTTCAAACTGTTACATACTTGTTGCACCCCACTCCCCCATGTAGTGACTCTGGATGTGTCGAAGCAAGGCAAGGAGTAGTTATGCAGTGTAAATATGCAGAGTATCCCCCCCATCCAAGGTAGACACAAGTACTACAGTGGCTTTTCATCTGTCCTTGATTTTGCAGAATGGTCTGGTTTCTGTCATATTTTTGTACTGTTGATTTATGCTTATTACTCAGATTTATGCTTATTACTCAAAGTGTCTGTTGCTCTGTGTTTAAGTAGCAATACTTTAATGACCATCAGGTAAGCTTGGCTGAGATTGCAAGATGCAAGTAAGCTTTAATAAGCATACTGTTTAAAGAATTGCCAACATTGAAAGCCTTTCTGCTGCCATGTAGAGAATACTTAACTAGATAATGTATAAGCCTTGGGTATTGAAATGCATATGACAGTATTTGTAATAAAGGACAGGATTACATTATTTTAAGAGTCTCATTACACTTGGAGACTTCCAGTCATCTCTGCAGGCTTTACCCATAAACAGAATGCCAACTGTGTGGTCCATAACATGTACAGTAATCCTTTTAAGCAACGTATCTTGAGCTTATTTCTTGTTTTCTTTTCATTTTTTACTTTGATCATGTTTTCCCCATGAAATAAGTAGATGTCAGGCAGCAGGTCTTTTTTTGGATAAGGAACATTTTTACAAGTGGGGGCATCAGAGATTTCTGCTTTCAGCATGTTACTTGGTACTTTAATAAAGCTAGATATAAATTATAATTAGAACTGCAGTGCAAGAAGTGGTTTGAGTTGAGTGCTGCTTGTTTTTCTTATACTTGATTTTGACTGGCATTCCATTAATGTATTTAAAAAAAAGTAATTTATTTTTCCATGCCTCGCAACCTTTTTTGTTTCCATCTAGATATTAAGCTGTCATGCAGCCAATGCATTGAAATATTTTTATTCTTCTACACTTCATTTTGTCTTGATTGGACTCTCATAATGACGGTTTGGTACCCAGGGTAGTATATTTAGTTTTTGTGGTTTTGAGCATAGCTCCTCCCCTTTCTAGTTGGCTGCACCCCTTCCCATTGACCCCACCCATTCAGCCGTCTCCTGCAGCCCCCCTTTGATTTGAAGTCACCAGCGGCCACTGTATCCAGCACATACAGTTCCTGACACCAGGACCCTCCACAACACAGCTACAATGCTTCAACAGTAAGCCAATTCACCTGTAAACTGTCAGGGCAGTATCTGTAACATATCAAGCAGAAATGTCATTCTACCGTAGGGAATGTACAATGTGGAAGGAGTACACATTACAATGGTGCAGATATGCACCCACATCTATACACTGACAAATATATTCAGGTATATATATAGATATATATATATATATATAGATATATATATATATATATATATATATATATATATATATATATATATATATATATACATATATGAGATATATGTAATGAGGGATGAGTACAGTGGGACAATTACCCCTTTTTTCTGGATGAAAAGCCCTCAGTGATGAGGTGTGCCACATAGCCTGGTATTACAGGTGTGCTCTCTAGAGCGTTGCACCAGGTCCCATTTACTGCACAGATATCGATGTCCCCCATTTGTAGGTGTGCTTCAAAAGAGTGTCTGTTTAGGCTTAGACATGTAGCATTCAGTAGCCTTACAGTCAGTTTTGCATGCTTATATCTGTTAAGGTGGTGGTTTTGTCCTTTGAACCTTGCCTAGATAAGGCACTATGGGGGTGCCAAGAGCTGTAGCCTGTAACCTGAAATTACAGTAGGCTGTTAGGCATGTCACAAAACACTGTGCAAGCCACATGCAGACTGTCATAACACTGGAATACATATTGTATGGGGTAAAACACATGTATCTGCAATTACAGCGGGCACAACATGCAGGTCACAGCACAGCGTAGCAGACACCTTTGAGAAAATGCATACCCACATCCAATGTCTATGCAGCCACAGGCACATATGATACACAAGCTTACCACTTGAGCAGCATCTAACATCAGCTAGAACAGAACAGAGAACAATGGCGTCTACCACAGTCTGTACAGAGCCCATGGTTTGTAAGCGGAATACACATGCAGTCGTCAATCATCCTAAGTCAGATGTCTGCAACCTATGGCTCTGGAGCCACATGTGTCTCTTTAATCCTGCTGTAGTGGCTCCTTGTACTTCTGAGGAGTAATGGACACTCTAACACACACACACACACACACACACACACACACACACACACACACACACACACACACACACACACACACACACAGATCTAGCAATCCCAACACAGGAACACAATTATGGACATATGTTAGGTATTGGTCTTATACACTTAGCTATACTACATTTAGTATAACTATATATGAAACCATCTATGCTCCGCTATCTTCATTGTAGGAGTCAGATAGCTATTGTGCCTCTCGATGAATTTAGTTTGGTGGATGAGGGGTCAGGAATGGCTCTTTGGCTAGTGAAGGCTGCAGACTCCTGCCCTACATACACAGACCACAGTACTGTTCACAAAAACACAGAATGTCCAAGTAATGTCCTCAGAAACAGCCTCTACTACACACATGTCCAGCAATCTGTTATCTGAGTGGCTTATTATCAGGTGTTATGTCAATAAATAATGGTGTACAGACCATATGCACCATATATATGTGGGCTTCATTTGCACAACACATGTGTGCACCTCTGCAGTCTAGAGGTCAGTGTATGTAACAGTGTGCTATGCCACTGTAAGTCAGTGTATGGGGGGTATGCACCCTAAGTATCCTAGGGTATTGCAACATGTGAGGAATACCAGTAGTAAGATGCCTTAAGGTGTGCAGATATACATTACTATACATTTCACCTTGTGAACATTGCTGGCCTACTGCTTACTGCCATCAGTGTGATTGTGATAATTTCAGTTATGCATTGTTATGTGACAGATACCACCCATAGTATCAACCCAGGTTTTTTCCCCATAGGGATTGCATGCAGAGTGTATTTAGAGGCCACAGGGCTATACATCTGCATTACATATTGTTGATTGTTTGTTATGCTGTGGCCAAGTCTGTCTTTCCTATTGTACTACCTGAAGGCCTTGGCATGGACACCAACAGATGCAGTGCTTTGGGATTACTGTAATAAATGATCTGTTTGAGTGTTGCATTACTCTGTTTGTATGTATGTCAAAACATAATCAGCTATATGACATGGCATATACAATTGTAATAGTACACAACTGAACCTTTCCTCTGTATACAAACCTGTGTGTTGTGTTACATTCTTTGACTTCTCTGTGGGTATATGTGTCAGGCAACAATTGTCTGTGGTATGGGTGACTCATGCACTGTCTATCAGATGAGGTTGCAACTGTAGGGATACTGGCTATTCAGTATGGTGTGCGCCCTCTGATTATGTATCTTCCTACACATACCTCTGTGTGTGTATGTATAGTTACATATATATCTATATATGTGTGTAATATATATATACATATATATATATATATATATATATATATATATATACATATATAAGTATCTGCATACATGTGTCTGTGTATGTGTATCATAGGACTGTATATTGCTAGACATTGTACATCCACTATGGTAGCCAGACTGTACTGCATGATATGTTATCAATACCAGCCTGACATAATACAGGTGGAATGGCTTACTGTTAACATCTTGTGGCCATGTAGTGGCAGGTCCTGGTTATGGCATTTGCAAATGTGGTACTGTATTGCAAGGTAGACCTGTTTTGCTGGGTGGGGGGGGGGAGTTCAATATGTTTTTAGACACATGTTGCTTGAGCCCACTCACCCCCATTAATGGTGCCGGTGTTCATATTTGTCTTTGATATGTTCTCTATTATATCTATAGATATATATCTATATATACATATATATATATATATATATATATATATATATATATATATATATATATATATATATATATATATATATATATATATATATATATATATATATATATATATATATATATATATATATATATATATATATATATATATATATATATATATTACTGTATATATATATATATATATATATTACTGTATATAACTATAATATCAGCATGTATATATATATATATATATATATATATATATATATATATATATATATATATATATATATATATATATATATATATATACACACACACATACATCTAGATTTCCTATACTGTTGAATGATTGTGCTGGATGATATGTTTTTGAAAACATCAGATTTATTTATATCTGTCACGGCTTAGTGGTAAATTACTTTGTCTATGGTTTGCAGGGTCCTGGGTTTGAGCCTTGTAGAGGCAATTCATTTTGTTGCACAGCAGAGCACGGGCCATTGGATACAGAGTGATTAGGGCACTTTAAAGCAGTTGTAAGCAGGTTTACATGGAGCTAAGCACTGCTAACTTCCGGTTACAGAGTCATACAATCAGTAAACGTCTATATTGCTTAACCTGTGTAGGCAGTGCTTACCCCTGAGTCATGCAACAGTACAGAGAATGTATACCAACATCTAGATGTATGTTTGTTTATATATATTAATATCTAAACAGATACTACATATCTATATATGTACATATATATATATATATATATATATATATATATATATATATATATAGATATTATATATATATGTCTAAAACTATATACATATATATTAATATGTATAAACATATATACATGCAAATGCCTACATCAGCACATACATGTGTCTACACCTATATGTCTACATATACACAGCAAGTTACATATGTGCACTCAGATATATATCTATGTAGGTATATACGGACATAGGTATATATATGTAAGCAGATATATATATCTATATATATATATATATATATATATAGATATATATATATAATATATATATCCATACAGGTATATATGGCCATACATCTGTAGATAGCAATGGCAGATTAACAAAAACACATATGTCTACATGCACCATTAATGGGGTTGGGAAGCCTCACACACTTTATGTCTTGTCCGAATGGGCAAATAGGCATCCCCCCACAGAAAAACATGTCCACCCTGCAATACTCTACCAAGTGTTGCAGATCCCATAACCAGGACCTGACATGACATGGGCACAAGATGTTAACAGTACTACATCCCACCTGTATGATGTCAGGCTGGTATTAGTAACATATCATGCAGTACAGTTTGCCTCCCATAGGAATTGTAAAATGCGGAAGCCATCAACATCCCCAGGATACAGATACACAGACACAGATAAGCAGATACATATACATATATATATATATATATA
Source organism: Protopterus annectens (assembly GCF_019279795.1). Classification (NCBI taxonomy): domain Eukaryota; kingdom Metazoa; phylum Chordata; order Ceratodontiformes; family Protopteridae; genus Protopterus; species Protopterus annectens. The sequence goes on from NC_056733.1 coordinate 1,806,682,113, forward strand.
TATATATATATACACACACACACACACACACACACACACACACACACACACACACACATATACATGTGACTGCACATACACACGCAGATATATGTACAGTAAGATACATATGTAGAAGGTGCACACAATATGGAACAGCCACTATGCCTACAGTTAACACCTGAACAACTGGACACTGTATGGGCCACTCATACAAATGACTATCATTGTCTGAAACATATATCCACAGAGACGTCATAGGGAAAACACCACACAAAGGTTTGCAGAAATGGAATACCTTTAATGTGTACTATTACAGTTCTATATGCCATGTCATATAGCTGGTCAGAAACTGACATCCATATAAACAGAGTAATGCAACTGTGAAACAGTTATACTAATACAGTATTATGGAAAGGTTCACAACTGTTGCTGTCCAGGCCAAGCCCTTCAAATTGTACAATAGTGAGGACAGACTGGGCCACAGGATACCAAACAATCAACAGTATGTAATGCAGGTGTAAAGTTCAGCAGCCTCTATCTACACTCTGTACAAAATTACTAGGTGGTAAAGATGTCATTTGACCAAATGGGTTGTAACTGTTACATAACTAAGCATAACTGACACCATCACATGCACACTGACAAACAGAACAGTCTGCATGGCAGGAGGCAGTAGGCTTGCATTAACCCAATTTATGTAAGTAATGTAAATATAGGCGAAGTATACAGTACTGTACATCCAGATACCTTAAGGCAGCTCACTTCTGATACCCCCACATTTTTTACATTTATGGTGCTTCCCCCCCAGACTCAATTATACAGGGCCATATACCACTGTTACATACACTGGCCTCTGAAGTGCATAAGAGCACATATATATTGTGTAGATGACGCCCACACATGTATGACCCCAGCCTCATCATGTGTGTGGGGGATACAACAGCAGTGGACAGACTGATGGCAGCAATGGCAGTGTGATATACTCACAGCCCACTACAGAACAATCCCTGACAGCATGTCATATGTGCAAAGCTTGGTATGTAAGTGAAGGACAGAGGCTGGAACACAGGCACAAATGTGCAAAACTGTTGCCATACACTAAGCAAGTTGCTGGTGTTACAGGATAGCCTGCAACATATGCTTAGTCAGGGAATTGAGGTTAGAAACAGAAATGGATGTAGCCATGCACTGATAGTACTCAACACACACACTGCCAGTGAAATATCTGACTCAGGACCTGTGTGGTGGACAGACAACACATGATAGACACACCTCTTGCCACCAAAAGGATAGGCCCACAGTTGAGAGCTATGCAGACAGATTGCATTCCAAGGTAAAGTAGTATGTACACACACACCCTGTAACACCAGTACTATACAAAGCATAACACGACTCTACTCACACTCTGTCTGTAGTTTCCTGAACCTCCTTCAAATATGTAGCTGCCCTGAGTGTGCCAGTTCTCCTGTAAGAGGTATTGCTACCTGCTCTCTGTAACACTGATGCCTCACAGAGGAAGGATGTCCATCACAGGTAAAGGTAAAGGAACCACACCCACATGATGTAGGGATTTATAGTAGGTGGTTGCCATGACAGTGGTGATTGGAAGTACTACACATATGTGATCATCTATATGGCTATCTGGATAATAATATGTACATACATTTACACCATATGTCCTGGACATGGAGTTTAGCCCTTCCCAAGCCTCAATAGCCCCACAGTCGTAGTGCAAGGGATGTCACGTATGTATAGCAGGTATATTAGTAGACTATTGCTACTGTCATTGGGATTGTCTTCACAGACATGGTGTGTGTTGGAGGTCACATCTGCTTATAACATGTGTGCCACTGGCTACTGATATACATCCTAAGGACATCATAGTAAAGTACCACTGCTAGTACGTAATGCCCCTGTGGACTGCAGCAAAGATATTGGCCAATATATGTGGACATTCTGACACACTCTGTACAGTCCAGATGTATACACATAACCCCTTATTGCTAAACATGTGTACCATACGTTACAATATGGATGTAGACAGCCATGTAAATGAGTATAACACATAATGACTGAAATACATTTGCCACCATAGGTTATGCATTCATACACCTCTGTCTGGCCTGACACATAATAACCACTGGTACAGGGGTGCCATGGCCACATACTACCCACTAGATATTGACATACATCTGTACAGCATCCAACTGCTCTGTCTGACATACATGACTGTTAAGGGAGGCCTGGCAGCAGTACATCTGGCAAGTATCTGCACATTACATCTCACTGGGTAAGTACACTAAGCTGCTAGGCATGTAACAATGCACTGTGCAGGCTACAGGCAGACTGGCTCAATACTGGCCTACATCTCCTATGGGGGAATGCACATGTACCTGCATATATACCAGGCTGCACAGGCATGTCACAGCACAGGGTGAGATACACATGTGTGAAAGTGCATAACCACAACCAATGTGAACACAGCCATAGCCACATATGTTAAGCTAGCATAATATTACAGTATATGGTCTATCTGTTCAACACCATCCTCATATGTGCCACTCACAGACTGGCCCTACATATACTGGGCTGCTACACAGTTTGGTCTGATGGCTGTCTGTGGTATGGGACATGTGTGTGTATGGCCCTACAAACATGTACGCCAATATAGTACCATACAGTGGAGCAGCATGTAACATCAGATAGGACGGGACCTAGAACAATGACATCTACCACAGTCTGTACACAGGCTAAAGTACATATTAACAATACACACACTGTCGACATTCACCATAAGTACACAGACCTCAGTACTTTACAAACATCCACAGAATGTCCAGGTTATGACATAAAATATTAACCCCTACTGTACATAACATGTGTAGCAGTCTGACATCTCAGTGGCTTGTTATCAGATATGATGACACTAATTATGGTGTACAGCACATATGCACCACTTCATGCATGACATATGTACATCAGTTGACAGAGTCGTGGCTGGAAGCACATACACATAGCCAATGACGACTTTGCTGTGATAACCTCATACATTTACTGTTGTAACAAAGTTTGTTGCAGCATATGTCCTATGAGGGATAAGACGCCAGTAACTGTCACAGCTTTCACCATCTACAGACTGCAATCATCATAATATCTTCTGCAGTCCACAGATAGATGCTCTGTTGGTAACACATGAAACCAAAGGCGCAACACACTGCCCTGTCTGCAGATGACCATGCAGATGGGGATTCCTCATAAACATGGAACTGACATGGCAGGGACAGTCATATCCACACAAACATTGTTAAACCAACATCCCTCTCCTGTGTGTTGCCCTGTTTCCACAGTGTATGTTGTTAGAGTTAAATCCCCAATCCATCTGAGATGCTGTTTGCCAAACAACAGATCTAGTTCCTGCTCACAGTGAATGAAAAGGGCCAACACCAACATGATGCTCCTAGATATTGGAGTGTGTTAACATGCAGTTGCTATGGGAATGTTACCACAGCTGTTCCATAGGCAATCAGCTAGGGGAGTGCTGCAATTCATGCAGAGGCCATGAGCTGATCATGAGCATCACTTTAAATACACATGCTGCTGCCAAGCAAAGCAGGTGTAGGTCTCCACATCCACCAGAGAGGGAGTGGGAGAGGCAGACAGAGGCAAAGACAAGTCAGGGAGTGGTGGGAGAATAAAACCTAAGCATGTTTGTGTCACACACCCATCAGCACAGGGCATCAAACCCCAGATGACTATGTAGTGCTAGCATAGTTCTATGCAGTTATTGGATGTGCCACATAGGTTACCTGTTGTGGAGCCCTCAGAACATATATGTGATGGTGACTGACATCTCCAACAGGGATATTGTAGCTATATGGTAGATGACGTACACGCATCTGTCCGCATGAGCAGGTGCCAGCATCAACACAGCCACACTCTCACAGTGATACACACACATTGATACACTTGGCAGGGCCAGGATTACAACTCATCAGTAGTGGGATTGCCACAACACATCACTATGCAGGTATCACATGCACTGCACGGATCATACGGGGGTTGTATGGGCAAAGGGTATGGGGAGGTGTCTGACATCACACAGCATGCTTCAGTATGCCCATGGGGGTTGTAGGGAGTGTGGATGTAAACATACTCACCATACAACATACACACAAACAAACAGGGCTCCCGTACTGACATGCATGGATGCATGCCTGCACGGGTGTGTGGTGGTCGAATGTGCCAGACGGCTGTACAAGGCTAGGCAATGGGTATACCTTGACATCAGGCCACATGACAAAGGTCTGCATTGTGGCTAAGGGCTGTAGTGTCTGCATTTGCACAGACAGGTGGGTATTATATCCCCCATCCAGTCACCTGGGTGACTACTGTGTGTGGCCAATGCTGTGCATCATTTGCCATGTATGTATTCCTTAATCCATGACATGGGCAGTGACTGGGATGTGCACAGCTCCCACATGCCTGTACAGTGACATGTGAGAACTGTACCTGGAGTGTCTGGCCCATGTTGTGAACACAGATTATCATCAGATGCGCCAGGCTTGCCCACCTGTGGCAGGAACTGGTAATGGGCAGCAGGTTTTCCCTGCACCTAAATTGATAGCATGCTAATGGCATTCCCTGGTGTCAGTGGCATCTGTCAATACAGGGAATGTTGTCAGGCATGGTATGTCCTTTGTAGGTCACATGTGATGGCACCACAGGTGTTTTAGGTGTCCATTGGGGAACATGGGGAAGGTGCACTGCCTGCATTCATGTGCATATTGGACAGATGGACAGGGTGCCATGCCCTCTGTAGCCCATAGTTATCACCCCATAGTTACTATCAGTGGCCAATATGCAGTGTACTACCCACATATTGGCTGTTGCCTAGGCTTGTGTGTGTGTACGAAACATGGGTTGAGAGTGTGCTCTGGGTAATACTAGGGTTGCTAACTGTGATTGCCTGTCCTTGATGTCACATGTATGGGTATGTCTTTGTACCCCAGCCTCTCAGCTATTTCAGATCTGTTATCCCTGTATGGTGGACACTGTGATATATAGTAGGGCCACCATATAAGAAATGTGCAAAACCTGCTCCATCTTGGCCACACACTCACAGCCACCTCCACACAGGATATGTGTTACAAACATACACACACACACACACACACACACACACACACACACACACACACACACACACACACACACACACACACACACACACACACACACACACACACACACACACACACACACACACACACACCTGTCATTCCGTGGAGTAGAATCCTTACCTAACTAGTTTATTACAGTACAGCACTACACTGTTATAGTACATGCCACAGAGATTACTGAAGTACACCTTCCTCAAAGGTGTATATCACATTGGATGACATTCGCAGGCTTGCCAAAGTAGGACATTTGAATTGTAGTGATTGTGACTAGCCTAAAATGCATTACTCCCTACACAGACAGTGACATACATACAAAACATCCACAACCAACATATGTGGGTATAGAACCCCTAACAGAGATCTATATCACACTACAGCATGGAGCTGTTATAGGACACACCAAGGGGATTATTAGAGAATTCCTTCCCAAAGGTGCATTTTACAATGAATGACATCAGCAGGATTGCCAAAGTAGGCCATTTGAAATGTACTGTGTGTGACTAGCCTAAAATGTATTGCTCCCTACACAGACATTGAAACACACACAAAACATCCACAACCAACATGTGTGGGTATAGAACCACTAACTGAGGTCCATATCACACTACAACATGGAGCTGCTACAGGACACACCACAGCGATTACTAGAGAACTCTTTCCCCAAAGGTGTATTTCACAATGAATGATATCAGCAGGATTGCCAAAGTAGGCCATTTGAAATGTACTGTGTGTGAATAGCCTAGAATGCATTGCTTCCTACACAGACATTGAAACACACCCAAAACATCCACAACCGACATGTGTGGGTATAGAACCCCTAACAGAAGTCTATATCACACTATAGCATAGAGCTGTTACAGGACGCAACACAGGGATTACTAGAGTACTCTTTCCCCAAAGGTGTATTTCACAATGAATGACATCAGCAGGATTGCCAAAGTAGGCCATTTGAAATGTACTGTGTGTGACTAGCCTAAAATGCATTGCCCCCTACACAGACATTGAAACGCACACAAAACATCCAGAACTGCCATGGGTGGGGATGGAACCCTACCACAGTTCTAAATCACACTACAGCAGTTACAGGACACTCTACAGAGATTACTGGGCTACAACTCTCCCAGAGGTGTATTTCTAGGTGGGTGACATCAGCAACCTTGCCAAAGTTGAGTATATGAATTGTAAGGGGAGTGAGTACCCTAAAAAGCATTGCTCCCTACACAGACAGGGTCAGACAGACAGACACACACACAATTGCCATATATGGGATTGGAACAACTACCTAACTACTTTATTACACTACACAGTTACAGAATGCATTATGGAGATCACTGGGCTACAACCTTCCCAGAGGCATATTTCTAGGTGGATGACATCAGCAGCCTTGCCAAAGCTGAGTATATGAATTATAAGGAGTGTGAGTACCCTAAAAAGCATCGCTTGCTACACAGACAGGGTCAGACATGCACACAGTTGCCAAGTCTGGGGTTAGAACTCCTACCTAACTACTTTATTAGACTACTGCAGTACACAGTTACAGGTTGTGCTACGGAGATTAATGGGCTGCAATCTTCCCAGATGTGTATTTCTAGGTGAGTGACATCAGTAGCCTTGCCAAAGTTGAATATATGAATTGTAAGGAGTGTGAGTACCCTAAAATCATTGCTTTATACACAGTCAAACACACACACAGTTGCCAAGTTTTTGGTTAGAACTCCTACCTAACTACTTTATCACACTACAACAATACACAGTTACAGGATGCACTAGGGAGATTACTGGGCTATACCTTTCACAGAGGTGTATTTCTAGGTGGGTGACATCAGCAGCCTTGCCCAAGCTGAGTATATGAATTGTAAGGAGTGGGAGTACACTAAAAAGCATTGCTTTCTACACAGACAGACAGACACACAAATGCACATACATACAGTTGCCAAGTCTGGGGTTAGAACTCCTACCTAACTACTTTATTGCACCACAGTAGTATGCAGTTACAGGACACCCTACGGAGATTACTGGGCTACAACCTTATCAAAGGTGTATTTCTAGGTGGGTGATATCAGCAGCCTTGCCAAAGCTGAGTATATGAATTGTAAGGAGTGTGAGTACCCTAAAAAGCATTGCTCTCTACACAGTTAGACAGACACACACAGGCACATACAGTTGCCAAGTCTGGAGTTAGAACTCCTGCCTACCTAGTTTATCACACTACAGCAGTACACAGTTACGGGACACGCCACAGAGATTACTGGGCTACAATTCTCCCAAAGGTGTATTTCACATCGGATGACCTCAGCAGGCTTGTCATAGTAGGGCTATGGGGAGGGCGGTATGTGCATGGGCCATAACACATTTATCTAGGGGTTGACATGCCACATGTGGGCACACATGGGGTCATATGTCACAGGTATGTGTATACAGCTGCTAGATGACTACTTCCTTGTACAGTCATGTTGCACAGCTGGCAAGTGCACCACATAGTCTGTAATGCTGACAGATACTGGTGTCTAGTATCTGCAGTGAGTGACATCTGCACCTCATGTGTTTGGGGCCCTTTGTCTGTGTCCTGGGTGGGACAGGCCTGGATGGCTCCTTATCATAGTCCCCTCTTCCACACATCTATGTATGTCTACCTTTTGCATATTATAGTGTGTTGTCCTGATATATATGTCTGTATTCCTATCCACTGTGTGTGCAAGGCATGAGTTGTGCATACTGACAAGTGTCTGCACTAACAACTGTAACTGCCAAATATGTCTGGTCTACTGGTGTTTGCAGTCATGGCCTTCATGTGTTTAAGTGTGTGGGCATGCCTAGTATGACCTTTCAGTATGTTGTTGACTGACATTGCCTTCATTTCTCTAAGTGTGTAAGCATGCCCAGTATGGCCATCTGTATTGAATGTGTGGATCGTGTCCAGGAAGGTTGTGCTGCAGTGCTGACCTTTGTGTTGTATACTGACAGGTAGCATGCTGTCTCTGCAGGGTATCCATCGAGCATTTGGCTTTAACTTTTACTACATTTCTGCATAGCAGGGGGAGGCACACCTGACTGTTTCTACATTTCTACACAGGAGTGGGTGGCACACCTGACTGTTATTACATTACTATGTAGGATGGGGGGGGCACACCTGACTATTTCTACATTTCTAAACAGGGTTGGGGGAGCACACCTGACAGTTATTACATTACTATGTAGGATGTGGGAGCACAAGTGACACTTGTGCACATTTGCTATGACTGTACTGGTATGTCATGTACTCCATTTCATTCTGTATTGCTAACTATCATGCTGAGTAGAGGCATACCAGTGTACTACAGATTGTGGCTTTGGTTGCCCTACATATTATTGTCTGACTTCCTACCCTTCAGAACTAACATCCCACTGCCTGCCCTGCTGTGGTCTGTCTGTGTAGGCCTGGGGGGAGGTTAACCATAGCCTTCATTCTGGGGCCATGGTACAGGCTCTGTTTGGGTTTGTCTACACCTGCCCTGCTGGCAGAGACTGTTGTTGGGTATGTGAACCATCCTGACTGGCATGTGTGAGTCATATGGACACACATGTCTTTCAGCACATTTCCTGCAGTGGGTTTTGTCACCCTGTGTAGTACTGGCTACTATGTTGACTCCAGTATGTGTTACAGATGTCATGGTGCCACTATGGGTGTCTACTGTCTGCTGCCATAACATTCAGTCACCCAATTCCTTTGCATGCTCACATCCATACCATAGCTACAGGTAACAACACATTCTACTCCATTTGGCAATTGGTAGGTTGATTGACTTACCTTGAGGGTGTGGCAGACTTGTGGATGGTGCTAGAGGGTTGCCTATGTCAGATGCACATAGTACACTCCCTATACATGGTTGAGCACAGATAGTGTCATGTTTGGCAACCCTTTTGCGGTATGTGCGAGTCAGAGAGAGGTGTCATTCCCTGGGTCCCTACTGTGTCAGTGCATGTGCTATGCATTGCCTCTTTGCCAAGGCCAGGGCATACTGGGCACGCCTCTTTTTGCCTACTGAGGCAGGCTCAGGTTGTTCCTCCTCCGGGTCACTCTGTTACTGTGCAGGCCATGGCATTGGTGAGGGCTGTGTGGCCCTGCCCAATGCTGTTCCTGCTGCAGCTGTTTCCATAGGATCATATTGTGTAGCATAGCACATACCATAACAATTTTGGTACATGTAGCTGGTGAATACTGCAAGGCTCCACTGGACATGTCCAGACACTGGAACTGTGACCTGAGTATCCCAAACACACGCTCTATTATATGTCAGGCCTGTGCGTGTGCTCATTATGGTCTTGTTGTTCAGATGTGTGTGCATTTCTGATGGGTATCATCAGCCATGGCTCCAGTGTGTACCCAGCATCCCCTACTAGGTGACCGTAGGGGATGTCTACATTGGCAAATCTCTGGTACAGCTGCATCAGATGCCAAATGTGGGAATTGTCATAGCTTCCAGGGCAGCCAGCAAACACATTCATTATAATGCCCTGGACATCACGTACAGTTGATGCAGTTGATGGAGGGGATGACTCTGCAGTTGATGTAGGCCCTATCCTGCTCACCGAGTGGTGCTTTGATGCATATGTGCATGCAGGCTATAGCACCCACTACCCCAGGGTATTCTGCTATTTGGTGGAAGAGATGCATATTGCTGGTCAGCACCTCATGGGTGTTGAGGAAATATACGTGCTCACTGGCATGTGCTGACATGGCATCCAGGAACTGGTGGAAAACTCTGGATGCTGATGCCTGTGAGATTCCCATGATATCCTCAGTTGTGCTTTGGGAGGTACCTGTGGCTAGTATACCTAGGCCTACACATACCTTGGTATCCAAAGGGATGGGTTCCCCTTGGTCAGTCGGTGTGTCAGGTGTGGCCGGCACAGCTCAACAATTAGCTGCAGGAGGTCTCTGTCAACCCTATAGTGCTCCACTATCTCCAACTTCTGTAGCCCCTGGTAGGTTACTCTGAGTCTGTACACTCTTCTCCATCTCCTCACTGTGGGTTGTTCAGCATCATTCACATCCTCACCACCCTCAGCCTCTTGCACATGTTGTTTTATGTTGCTTGCTGCAGCCCTTCTCATTTTGTAGGTTTGTTTGTTAAAATTTCCCTGCTTGTATACACTGGAGGTATACAGTGTGGGAAAAACCAGAGGAGAAGGTGTTTGCTTAGTTTATAGTACTGTTCTGGGCTGGGCTAGTCTGCTGCCTGTCTAATTGGCTTATTCTGATGCATTTCACCTGCCAGCTATGCTAGTTCTCCTTGAATTCCTTCCTACTGCTGTTTTCCCTTTACATTGCCTCCCTGTTTAAGCCCATGCGCACGCCTTGCAAACAGAGTGCTCAATTGTGCATACTGCTGCTATTTCCTGGTTTAACTTCTTTTTTCTTCCTGTAAAACCCGGTGCATGGCACGCACACCCACTTAGGCAGTTATAGACACACCCACTATCTTAGATGTGCTAAGCTAGGAGCAAACCCAAGCCACAGGGCTCCAATCCACTTACATTATGTCTGACACCCCCCCCCCCATGATGTCACCTACCTCCTAGGCTTGCACCCAGCTATTCATACTCTTACACTGTTGGGACCTGACTCACATGCTGGGGAAAACCGGGATTCACTATCCTGCCCCTAATTTGCATAGGATTGCCTGCTAATGCATAGTTACATGTATCACACTAAGCCTCCCCCCTTAGCAACCACTACTCATTGGCCAGGTTGTCTTCTGCCTGCCACTGACTTGCATGGCAGAATACTGATTTTAGTTAGAATGCTTATTTTAAGTTTATTTTATTATTTCCCTCCGATCCCGTTTGCATGCCTCTGCCCTATGCTTAAACAGCCAAGATCAGCTTTTTTTATTTTTTTGTATTGTTTGCAATGCCAATGGCCTTATACTTAGCCATTGGTATGCTTCCTCAATGATATGCAGCCTTTAGTTGGAGCCGTCATAGCTCTGTTTTGGATTTTGCAGAAATGTACTCGGTTACTAACCGAGTACATTTCTGCAGATAGCACTAGTCTTGCACAGACTGTTATAAACTTCCTGGATTGCAAAATCACCTCATTTGCATGGATTTCACCTGAAAATGGGATGATTTGCATACCGGGGCTTAGTCTGTGCAAGATTAGTGCAATCTGGGGAACTGTTTATCTATGGAATTGTTACATATTTTTAGCACATGGGACAAATTTAAATTGCAAAGTACCGGTGAAGCCAGAATGATAAACAAAGCCAACTGTGCGCAAGTCCTGGTATACCCACACCCAGAAGTAAATTATTGCTATTATACAATGACATTATTTAAGAAAGATATTGCCTGCTTTTCCAAATAATGTATAATTGTGCTGTAGTGTTTCTCAACACATTTCCTTGTTTATTGATATACTGTGCATGCATATGGGACTTACATTCCCACACTTGCACAGTACATGAGTACAGTGCAGGAGAGAAAAAAAATCTCCTTTGCTTTTTATTTATTTATTTTTTTTTTTTGTATTTTTCTTTAACTGACAAGATTTTCTGAGGGATAGCACAGAAATACAAGGAAAGGTAGGTACATTTCTGATTGTTTCATTTTGCAGAATGTACCTGATTTTTTTTATTTTGCTCTATCCCTCAGCATATGCCAGTAGAATGTCTGGCTGTTCAATGATACTTCAGCAGCCTGACTTTTTTGTATTGGTATATGCTGAATTTACATCAGGCCTGTTGGCTGGGCTGCCATTCAGCATGCTCTAGGTTGCACTGCATCTGAAGTGTTTGTATGTTTTAGCTGCTTTTCTGCATATATAGACTTCTCTGTATATGTAGACTAGCTACTTATTCTGCTGTGTTACTTCCTCTTAAATTGTTTTTCAGTTGTGCACTTGCCTTGCTTCATTTTAAAAAGTTTTAAATTGCTAATTTTGTAGAGTTTTAATTGCATTTACTGTCTAGGACTACACACTCAAGTGTGTTAGCCTTCTCTGTGTTTATTTACTGTATTATTGCATTGTTTAGCCTGTTTCAACAAAAAAAAAATACTATCTTGTTTGCTAGTTTCCCACCTTTTCTTGCCAGTACATATCCCAAGCTTTGCTTGTCTCAGGACTTTATTTTCTGTGCTCAGAGCTATCCAGATCTTGCATTGGTAGAGGGAAGACCTACTGCCTACCAGTGGGACTGGTGAGCATTGTACTGCCTATCTAATGCTAGAGGAGTGGTATCCAGCTCTGAAATTGTAATTTTATTAGCCTTTTGGGCTGATTTCTATCCCTTTCAACTTTCTGGCTTAAAAACGCGTGTGTTTGCATATTTTTCACATCGTGCAGCACTGCAAGGCTACAGTTAAACTATTCCAGGTGCCAGAAAGTCTGCTCTTCAAAATTTCCCTTAAAACTAGCTGGTTTCTCAGTAGTAGCACTAAAATCTGAACCCCTGTGACTAGCACTTGCTCTAGAACCTGCTGGAAAGCACTAGGAAGCCTGAAACAGATACTAGCACTCAGCTCTCATTGTCAATAAGGAGAAATTAATCATAGGCACTAAACAGCCTATAATTGCAAAGTACCTTGCAAAGGGAAGGGAAAACAACTCTTAAACTTTACATAAAAGCACCTAAACAGGCATGTCCAAGGGTCAGCTTCCGGTGATTTCTCCTGTCCACCTGGTGAATCTGGGCATACTGGGGCAATGCGGCAACTGCATCATGTACACAGACAATCCTCTCCTCCTACCACCCAACAGTACAACCTGTGAGAGATGCACTTACATAGCCAAACTGGAAGCAAAGCTCTCTCCGGCCAAGGTTGTGCTAGACAGTCAAGAGGAGAAGGTTAACACCTGCATCACACCTCAAGCAACTCATAGCCCTTCAAAACCCATACCATCATCAGCCACACATAGCAACACTAAACCCACATATGCGGAGGCCCTTAACATTAATCTGCCCAAGCAAAAAGAACCTCCGAAGCCGAAACGCAAACAAACACCAGTCACAACCAAAGTGACACATAGCTCACAACACCAGTGTGCCACCCAACAACAGCCCATAAGGCAAGACGATGTACCCAACACTTTAGTCATAGGTGACTCTAGTCAGGCACACTGATGTCCCACTCACCAGACTGAACAAGGAGAAAATTACAGTCAGCTGCCTGTCAGGTGCCAGGATCCGCCACATAATGCATGCACTCAAGTCACTCTACAACAAGTACAAATACGACTCTGTCATTGTCCATGCTGGAGTGAATGACTTGAGACGTACCTCCCTGGACTACATGAAAAGAGATATGGAAGAGCTCTTGGATCTTGTGATCCAGGCAGGTATGACCCTAGCCCTGAGTAGCATCCTGCCTTCGCCAAGAATGATACCACAGTATAAGGACAAAATGATTAACTTCAACAACTGGCTAAGCTTCTGGTGTCATTAAGAGGGGATCCAGTATTTGTCTGCCTGGGAAGACATGATCGACAAACCACAATGCTTTGCCAGAGATGGTCTGCACCTGTCACCCCTGGGATTCAGGTTACTGACTAAAGCTCTTGCCACCCCTATAGAGCCTTTTTAGGCAAGGTTCAAAGGATAAAACCACCACCGTAACAGATAGAAGCAGGCAAAATCTGAAGGTAATGCTACTCAATGCTAGAAGTCTAAACCTCAAAATGCACTCTCTCGAGGCACTCCTAAAAATGGAGAACATCGATATCTGTGCAGTAACTGAAACCTGGTTCAAGGCTCCAGAGAGCACCCCTGCAATACCAGGCTACAATTCTTACCACACTTTTCGGCCACAAAACCAGGACCGAAACACTAAAGGTGTATTCACCAAGGATATTCACACCTCCAGACTAGTTGCCCAACACAATGCATCTGAAATTCTCCAGGTGCAACTAACACTAGGTAAGACTGCAATCCAAATTGTAGCATGCTACAGATCCCCAACCATGCCCCAAAATTCTCACTACACCTTTCTAAACATACTGGGAAATATTAAGATACAACCAAACACCCTAGTACTGGGTGATTTCAACTACCCTGCCATTAACTGGGAAAACTACTCAGGTACCAACTCCTTTTCCCAATGGTTCTTGGAATTCATAAATTCCAATGCCCTGGATCAACTAATCCATTGTCATACCAGGGGCTCCAATATCCTAGACCTGGTCATTACCAACATGGGAGATAGATGCTCCACACCAGTGGTCAACCCCTCATTGGTCAGGTCTGACCATAAGTAAATCACCCTTAACATCCACATCCCACCCCCACCCCCCAGTAAGGAAACCTCCTTAAAAAACTTCTTCAAAGCCAACTTCAAGCTACTGAAGTCAGAAGTGACAAACTTCACAACACCCACGCAGACGGGATCTGGAAGTTCGACTGCAGAATCCTACACTAAGGAACTGAACGAGCACATCCACTTGTGCATGAATCGTGCCATCCCAAATAGAACCAAGATGCTCTTCTCCAAAAAAAGGAAGCCAATCTGGTGGTCCCCTGCTATAAACAAACTATACAACAGAATGAAGAAACTGTTGCAAAAAAGAGGAAAATCCCAGGATGCAAAAAACTCCCTCACCAGCCTCAGTAAGAAGCTGAGATCCTTCATAAAATCCTCAAAAGCTAGTTATGAAAATAAAATTGCCAAATATTCCAAAGACAACCACAAGGCATTCTATAGTTATGTCAAGAATCTAAATGGCAATGCTCAGATCTGCTCTGAGTTACAACAGAATGGCATTAAATATACTGATCCCAAGGATATTGCCAACATCCTGGCAGATTGATTTAGTGCCAGCTTCACCCCACTCTCACCCCCTAAAGGGCCCATCTCAATACCAAAAGATTGCCAAATTCCAATAATCACGGCCACACAGGTAGAAACCGCACTCTCCAAAGCTAAGAATACAGCATCCATGGGACCAGATGACATCCCAGGCTGTGTACTACATGAACTACAAAATGAACTGGCACCTCACCTAAGTGTCATGTTTAATCATAGCCTCACCTCAGGCTTCGTGCCCACTGAGTGGCACACAGCTGCAGTTATCCCGCTCCACAAGAGAGGATCCACCTTGGATCCAGGGAACTACCATCCCATCAGTCTGACAAGCCTGATTTGCAAGGGCATGGAATGCATTATCATGGAACTTATAAACAAAGACATTGGCAACCTTCAAACACTGGACCCCACCCAGTTTGGGTTTGTGGAGGGCCGATCTTGCCTCCTGAATCTGATTGACTTCTTCAAATTAGTCTCCAGAGCTGTGGACGAGGGTAAGGCAGTCCACATAGCCTATATGGACCTCGCCAAGGCCTTTGACACCACCCCCCACTCTGGAATCATAGATAAACTTACTAAGCTGGGCATAAATCCCTATGTCACTCGATGGGTTGCTAACTGGCTTACTGACAGAACCCAGACAGTAAAAGTAGCCAACTCCAAATCCAGCTCCAGACAAGTGACAAGTGGAGTACCTCAGGGTTCAGTCCTGGGACCACTCTTGTTTGGCATCTACTTCTCTGAAGTACAGGCCAACACTAAGGGACTCTGGCTAACAAAGTTTGCAAATGACTGCAAACTGGAAGCCATCACTGAATCCCCAAATGATGTGGATATTCTACAAAAGGGCCTTACAGAAACAGATGCCTGGTGCCAGAGCCATGGGCTCAAGCTTAATGCTAAGAAATGTATAGTTATCCCCTTTGGAAAAAAACATGTACCCATGAATTACCACATAGGTGGCAGGACACTAAACATCGAAAGTGTGATGACAGACTTAGGGACACAAGTGGACAGTGGTCTCACTTTCGATAACCACATTGCCACAACAGTCAGGAAATCCTTCTATATGGCACACCTCATCACTAAGGGCTTTTCATCCAGAAAAAAGGAGGTCATTGTCCCACTTTACTCATCCCTCATTAGACCCATTATAGAGTATAATGCTCCGTTTGGTATGTACCTCACCAGACGTCTGCAACAGCTTGAAAGGCCACAGAAATACCTCACTAAAAGAATCACAGGCTTAAAGCAGATGCCATATAATGACAGTCTAAAAAAACTCCAGCTATACTCTGTGGCATATCGTTTACTCAGAGGCGATCTCTGCTTAACATACAAGGACATGGCAAACCCTGAGCTGTTGGACATGCTCCACTTAAAGAAATCCCAATCCCCCAGAGCCACACACTCCAGGGATCTAAACCTTGTCATCACAATAAACAAAACATGCTGGAAGGATAGGTTCCTGACCCAGAGACTCCCCATACTTTGGAATAGACTGCCCATACATATCAAGCAGAGTGCCTCATTGGCCCTCTTCAAAAGGAACCTTGATGATTGGATGGGAGATAAGAAATTCACCCCGGGGATCATGTCAGTCACCCTACTAGACAGGGGCCTGGATTAGTAAATATTGTGGGAAG
The DNA here is from genome assembly GCF_019279795.1 of Protopterus annectens. Lineage (NCBI taxonomy): Eukaryota > Metazoa > Chordata > Ceratodontiformes > Protopteridae > Protopterus > Protopterus annectens. The sequence continues at coordinate 1,806,698,701 of NC_056733.1, forward strand.
AAATATCCAGGGAATTGTTATGGCTAGGCTTGCATAGGCCCTAGGGCCAATAGCCTAGTACCAACCTATGAACCTATGAATAGTAATGAGCAGTCATTGTATAATTGAAAATATAAAGCCTTTAGTAATAGATCATATGAGAACAATAATAATGGGAGATTTAACTTGCAACATAAACAAAATTGACAAGAAAAGACAGTCAAGATGTGAAAAAAATAGAAGAGTTTGAAAAATGCATAACCAAAACAAATGGATGCATAGGAAAGGACAGATAAAAACTGAAATGGATTATTTATATGGCAAAAATTTGAAAAAAATTCAAATGTGGTATGTTAATAACAGCTTTTGCTGATCAGGTAGCAATCTAAAAAGAAACAGATGAGAATTGGCGTGTTGCCAGGGAATTCAAGGGTGCTAAAATATTGATCATTAAGGGAATAGATCATGAGATATTGTTAAGTGAAACTGATCAATTGTGGAGGGATCATATTACAATACTTACTTTTTTGTAAATCATAGACAGTGGTGGATAGTATTTAAGAACAAGTATAACAAATTAGTTTTTTATCCCAAATTAGAAAGCGAAAGAACAAAATATATAACTAGTTACAAGAAGATATGTTATTATGATTTGGAGAACAACAGTAATGATATTTGGATAAAGAGAAAAGTATATGACAGGAATAAAAATAAAATTCAAAAATTGTTAGGCAAATATATTACGTAAGACGAAAAAAGGAATATGTATCCCTTTATTTAACAAAAATGATAAAAAAATAATAGTTTAATGAGAGAAATGAAAGACAAGGCATGTAATGTGAAGTGTGAACTGAACAAGATGCTGAACAGTTTTGAAGAGCTATACTTATGGAGGATTTGATGAGAGGAGAATACATGTAATGTTAAGAAACTTTCATAAGAGGCAAGTAGAAACTTATAAAAAATAACTTTAGAAGAATTGAATGGTGTTCTTAAGATAGCAGAGGAAGATTCTGTACTGGGTCAAAACAATATTGGATATGGTATGTACTAAATACTAAAATAGAAAAAAGCATTTATTAAAATACTAAATGAATGGTTAGATGTGGGCATTCTTAAAGAATATATATGTGAAGGGATTATTAAATTATATGGAAAAAGGCTAAAAAGAATAAGAATATGAACTGGAAACCAATCATATTGAACAATGCAGATTATAACATATTTCTGAAAATTATACGTGAGGTCTATAAAAGACATGTATGAAATATTGACATCATGTATATATGGTATGAAGGCTAAAGAGAATCAAGAACTACTATACTGGTACTCTGGTCCGCTAATGATTGGCAGTAGATTTTTACGTGCCTAGTTGCCGGCCCTGACGCACAACCTTCAACGAAGGTACACCCATTCAGGCATGTCTCCACACAGAAGACGCTCTAGCTGAGAGTCGAACAGGACAACATCTTACTGTGAGGTGAAAACGCTACCGCAGCACCACCACCGCAGTATTAAATGCTATATGAAGGTAATGAGGCAAAAATGATAGTTGGAGGTGTAAGCAAAGCATTTGACTGTGTAGGAATATAAAGGAAAGTTATGGAGTTAAAGAGAAGATTTGAAATGTGTTAACATCAGTATATGAAAATAATAAGGTAAAAACTTTGATTAACAGATGGTTTAGTGCACAAATACTGATTAGGAGGGGGTTAGACAAGGATACCACATGAGCAATGTCCTATTTGGTAACGATTTGATTTATCATGACTCATAATGCTGAGTCCCAAGATTTGTAGACTAAATGGCCAAAAATAAGGACTTACATATACCAAGCCAAGACTGACATTTTTTGGAATATTCAATTTTCTCTGAGTTATGGTGATCTCAGAATTGTTATATATAGGTATGGGAGGGCAGGTCTTGCCCCTTTGCAAAAAAAACAAGTTTAAAGGAGAAGAGCAATGTCTGAAATTACTCATTTTTTGCATTTGTGTTCTTATTTTATTTCTGTGTTTCAGCGATCAACATTACAAGTACCAACTTTTCAAGAGGGAATCATCCTAGTTTCTTTAAGGGAGAATGAAATAGTCCTTTATTGTTCCAACAACAAATAATAATGAGCGCTTTCGTCTGCCAAGTGAGACTTCATCAGATAAAATTATACTGGTACCACTCCTATATTTATATTGCCAATAATTATCTCAATCATTCAATAAAGTTGAAAATTTAAAACACCTGAATAAAATTAGTTTATCCACCATGTCAGTGTGTGCAAAAACAATGTTGTTGAAGTTTAAAACAATTATATAAAACTGTAAAATATTTTAAATTTAACAATTAATAATTAAAGGTCTAATGTAGCTGCTTTATACAAAAAACGTTTTTTGTAAAAATTAAAGAACTGTAACATAAATGAAAAAAAATAAAAGGGAAAAAAATGGAAATAATAATAAATTTAATAAATTCATACTCTCCCTGCTTTATCAACTAAAATGGCTTTAATACTAATGTAATCGTTCAAGCCAGGGAAAATATTAGCCTTCAGTCTCAACTGCCATCTCACTTCCCTATAAAGTAGTGTATTCTTCATATCACCCCCTCTTAAATTACTTTTGACCAAATGAATGATACCAAATTTGTAACCATTAAATGAACTGCAAAGAACTGAATGTTTATAAAGGGCACTGGTTTCTTTCTTAATCCTGATATCATTCATATGTTCATATATCCTATCTTTCAGTGCCCTTTCAGTTTTCCCTACGTAGAAAGACGAACATTGTGTGCAAATAGCTAAATATACTAACATTCTAGTGTGACAATTGCCCTTACAGAATTTAACTATACTACCTAAACCATTATTTAGTTTTATAAATTCTTTATTGTAAATATGGCCACATTGTGCACACCTACCACATGGGTTAGTAGCTTTTTTAATGTTGCTAAAACTTCCACCCCTCTCAAATATCCTTTTAAAACTAGTACCTATCTTATAGGTGAAATGGGGTCTATTACCTACCGCTTCATGTACTTCCTTATTGGTCTTTAATATGGACCAGTTAGTTTCCAAGATTTTCGTAAACTCATCGGAAAATCCATTAAATTCGGTAATATATGTCCTTAATTAATTGGCTGTTTCCTTGTCGGGTTCCTCTCTTTTCTTAAAAGGTTGACCAATAATGCCTTAAATTTCATCCCCCAACCATAATATACTTCCCCTAAAATTTCTCCAACCATGGCCCTCGGGTACCCCCCTCTCTATAAACTTTTCACCTAAGAAAACAAATTCTTCGAATAAATCTTCGAAGTCAGATGTCATCCTCGCTAACCTTACAGCCTGCCCTTTAATCATGCTCTTTTTTTTGATGAAATGGGTGAAAGCTGTCAAAATGTAGATACCCGTTACACCATGTGTCCTTATGAAAGATCCTAGACTTAAAACCTTGTGCAACTTTACTGACTTTAATGTCGAGGAAATTGATACTTTTTACCCCGACATTATGTGTAAAAGATAAGAAATCAGTTGTATTATTTAAATAGGCAATACATTCCTTCAAATTTTCTTTTGCACATTCCCATATAACAAAAATATTGTCCAAAAACTTTAAATAGCACTTAATTTGTTTACTGTGCACACTGTTGAATATGTATCTTTCTTCCCATTCTAACATCACCAGGTTGGCATAGATGGGGGCACAAGCAGCCCCCATAGCTACACCACTCATCTGTTGGAAATATTCCCCTTGGAAGCCTATATAGTTATTATCTAGAACAACTTCCATTAATTCCAAAATCAGCAATTTCTGGTCTGTTGGTGCATCTAGATGTTTATGAATACTATCTTCAAAAAATGCAAAACCTCCTGACCGTGGGATGCAGGTGAACAAATCCTTTACATCTGTGGTTTGGAAAATACAATTTTCCGACCATAGGTCATTGTTGATTTTGCCAAGGAAGTCCCATGAATCTTTAAGAATGTGGTCCATTTTTGTAACTATGTTCTTAGTAGTTTTATTTATTTTATTTATTTATTTTACATTTGTTGACCGGGCTAGTCTAGCTGGATATATGTCCATTTTCAGTAGAGGCCCGGGGAGAAAAGCTCCAAGGGTAAATTACAGATATAAAAAAAAAAAAAACATATAGGAAACAGAACATAGACATTGTTAAATACAATTTTACAAAAAAAAAGCAGTAAGTAGGGAACATTAATTTAAAAATTGCAAACAAAATATCATGTAAAATTTTTTTTTTTTTAGTTCTATCTATATAGACCGCCAAGGGGTGTGTTTTTGAGTTTCTTGCTGAGACAGTGGGTCTAAATTGAGGTTCCACAATAGATTTATGGACTTTAGGGACACCAAAGAACTGTGGAATAATTGGGTGTGGTTGTCTCAAGAAGTTGTAAATAGTCTTTTCCACTCTATTCTCTTACAAATATTCATACAAGAGGGAATCAATCCTCTTGTAGGCTATTTGTATCTCATTATGTGACACAGAAGCATATATATTTGTGTCCAACAAAATTTTAGTGAGGATGTTGTTGTATTCCTCATTGTTAAATAAGACAACTCCCCCTCCCTTGTCCGGTTTCATGATTCTTACATCATTTTGTTCTTTAAACTCCAGTAATAGTTTTTCTTTGCCTTTACTTAAGTTACAGTGTAGTATATCCTTTCTATTTTTCATATAGGCTTCATAAATCTCATTAGTAACTATATTTTCAAAAGTAAATATAGCTGGGTGTAGAGGGGGGTTATAAGTACTACTCCTGGCCAAGTCTCTGTTATATGTTGAACTTTCACTGACTGAAGTTTCTTTAGTTATGAATGTAGTGGCATGTAAAATGATTTTTGAGCATATGTGGATCCTAAATTTTAAGTTATATGAATATGATATAACTTTAGCCAAGAACAGGCTACAAATGTGGGAAATGCTGATCATGTTAAATATGATACTACAAAAGGTGAGTTTGCAACTGAATCAAGAAAAGACTACAAACATACAATAAAAATAGAGGGATTAGCTGCTTGGGGAAACAGATTTCTTTGTTAGGAATAGTGTAGATCAACATGTGTGTATATATACCTTTAAGAAGCTATCCAAGGGCTTCGGCAAGTTTATAATTACTGAGCATGTGCAAGCTAGACTGGCATTTTGTAGTTAGCTGTTGAGATGTAAACATGTATGATATGTAAGGTCTATCTGTTAACTAGTTTGTTTGTATTTAATGATGCTGCTATCCATCCTGATGTGTTTCTATATATTAAAGCATCTAAACAAAACCTCATGCCTTCTTGTCATATGTATTAGAGATGAACAAGTGATATGGTGTCAGAAGGGGATGTCTAAAGGGCATGGAGTCAGAACCAGCATATTTAAAGGACATGAAGTGAAAGGCAGCATGGCTAAAATGACTAGAGGCACTTGCTTAGGGCCTATCTAGACCTTGCCAAGGCCTTTGACACCATTCCTTACTCTGGAATCATAGATAAACTTACTAATCTGGGCATTAATCCCTACGTCACCCAATGGGTTGCTAACTGACTTACTGATAGAACCCACACTATAAAAGTAGTCGACTCCAAATCCAACTCCAGACAAGTGACAAGTGGAGTACCAAAGGGATCAGTCCTGGAACCACTCTTGTTTGGCATTTACTTCTCTGAAGTACAGGCCAACATTAAGGGACTCTGGCTAACAAAGTTTGCAGATGACTGCAAACTGGGAGTCATTATTGAATCCCCAAATGATGTGGATACTCTACAAAATGGCCTTACAGAAACAGATGCTTGGTGCTAGAGCCATGTGCTCAAGCTCAGTGCCAAGAAATGTATAGTTATCCCCTTTGGGAAAAAACATGTACCCATGAATTACCATATAGGTGGCAGTACACTAAACACCGAAAGTGTGATAAGAGACTTAGGGACACAGGTGGATAGTGGTCTCACCTTCCATAACCACATCGCCACAACAGTCAGGAAATCCTTCTATGTGGCACACCTCATCACTAAGGGCTTTTCATCCAGAAAAAAGGAGGTCATTGTCCCACTGTACTCATCCCTCATTAGACCCATTATAGAATACAATGCCCCATTTGGTATGTACCTCTCAAGACATCTGCAACAACTGGAAAGGTCACAGAAATACCTCACCAAAAGAATCATAGGCCTAAAGCAGATGCCCTATGCTGTCCATCTTGAAAAACTCCAGCTATACTCTGTCACATATCATCTACTCAGAGGTGATCTCTGCTTAACATACAAGGCCATGTCAAACCCAGAGCTGTTGGACATGCTACACTTAAAGAAATCCCAAACCCTCAGAGCCACATGCTCCAGGGATCTAAATCTTGTCATCACAATAAACAAAACATGCTGGAGGGATAGGTTCCTGACTCAGAGACTCCCCAGACTCTGGAATAGATTGCCCATACATGTCAAGCAGAGTGCCTCTTTGGCCCTATTCAAAAGGAACCTTGACGATTGAATGGGAGAAAGGAAATTCACCCCGGAGATCACGTCAATTGCCCTGCTAGACAGGGGTCCAAGGAAGTAAATACTGTGGGAAGAAATATCCAGGGAATTGTTATGGCTAGGCTTGTATAGGCCCTAGGGCTGATAGCCTAGTACCAACCTATGAACCTATGAACCTATGAGGAATATAGACAAGTGTAAAATCCCTAAAATGTGTAAAAATTGCAAAACAGGTAAGAAATGAATTTCAGATATTAAAACTTGCTCAGCACTATTCTTTTTCACATAATATGAAATGGTGCAAACAGAGCATTCAAAATAATATTTGCATAAACCGATATGTACAATATTGATAAAAATATTCAAATTACTACAGAAAATGTATGAAATCTAGTCTGAATTGCATAAAATGAATAAAATAAGGGGAAATGACAGCATTTTTCAATACATACTTTGCGAATCTGTATTTTATGTATTAAGCAAAGATATCCGAGTTATCAGAACTATATAAGGTGTTTGCATGTTTCTGCGGTGTTACAGTAAAGCTATTTCACAAAGTACAGCCATTCTTCTTCTGGCTTTTCCTGGATAGGAGTCACCCCAGAGGATCATCTGTCCACTCATGACTGGCAGTGAAGTTTTACAGTGTCAAGTTGCCCAACCTTCCACAGAAGGCACACACACATGCACACACTCACATCTAGGGCCAATTTAATGTGTCCAATCCACCTACTGCATGTCTTTGGGATGTGGGAGGAAACCAGAGCACCTGGAGGAAACCCACGTGACCACAGGGAAGACATGCAGACTCCGCACAGAAGGCACCACAGCCGAGAATCGAACCGGATAACCTCTTGCTGGGAGGCGGCAACACTAACTGCTGCACCACCGCGGCCGCCCTATAAAACTACAACATTATGAATAAAAGGACTAAAACCATGAGGCAAAATTCAGGATATTTGGCGAAGATCTGTACAGTGCAGAGATATTGCAGCTGCAGCCTGTTCAACAGTGTTTGTGTTTAAAGCGCTGTGGCAGCAGTATCGCCATAGTTCTCAACCTCTTATCTGCAAAATGTGTTATAAAAGGAATATGAAATGTCCCCTCCATCAAATGTAGAATAAATGGCCAGAATGTAGAAAAACTTAACAACTTCAATTAAGAAACTCTGACATATAAGAATACCTGTTTATATTACATACTTCTCATTGCAAATGTTGCCCTGATAATGGAAAAGTATCCCAGAGAATAACTAGTGCTGAATAGGTGCTGGTTTTGTTGTTGGCACCAACTAGAAAACCTTTTTCCTTTTGCTAGTACCTGCTGTATGTCCTCAGTGAACAGGTGCCTAAAAGGAATTAAGACCCTTTTAAATAAATTTGTTAGAATCGGACTGTAAAAATCATTGAGTTATTCAAAAACAATGTCAATCAATAACAAACAATAATGCAGGAGAACTCAAGTATCTTAAAGCTCTAATGTACATTAGGAGGCAAAAAACCATACACAAAGTTGTATAGAATTTTGACTAGTTTATTCGTACAGTGTTTGCCATTTTATAACATTTACAATCAGCTTTTGCCCACCTCACTGACGTGGTCAGTGACAGGGTCTTTACATCATAGTAACTTAGTAAAAAGTGCTGACATTGTGTTTTTCAAAGAAGTCTTTTCCCATGAGAATGTTACAGCCTTGCAAACACCTGGTCAGTCACGATGACCTCCTGAGGATGTAGCCAATTCAAGGTTCTCTGATTAGTTCGAATACAATAGATGTATGTCTTCTTTAATGCCTCTCTTTGTCTTCCTGTTCCCAGCTGCGCACTATCAGAGATAGTGCGCACAAGGCTACTCCTGGTGGAGGCAGGAAAGAGGACACTCATGCGAACAGATTTATTATTTTCTAACTTTGCAAAATAATCTTTTACTTGAAAGACATGAGCCAGGCTGTGTTTGCAAGCTGCCAAGGTCAAATTTCTGATTACACTGCAGCTTGTGCTTCAAGCAATAATATGCAGGTTTATTTCTACTATTATTCTAGTAAGACAGAATTAAATGCATTATATACTACTTTCCAAACTTTGTTCTCTTTTATGGATTTAAGTACATTTATTTCTAACTAAAGCACACATTTCTCTATATATTTGATCACACAACTTATATATGTTTGAATGTTTAAATACACATCTTCCTAAGCAGCACACATTGTAAATATATTTTTCTAGGCAGCATGTATGTAAATATATTTTCTAAGCAGCATGTATAGATTTTTCTAACATTCTCCCTCCTGTTAATGCATTTAATGCTATTTGAAACATAAACAGTATTATTTCATTTCTTAGCCTTTTCTTTCAAGGACTCTCAGCTAAGTAAGTCATCTGTTTTATATTTCAGATAGACTTTCATGGTATCAACAAATTCAATTCCATATCTTGGTACATAGTTTCAGTCACTGATACATCAACTAAGTCTTTAACTAATTTTTTCACACAGGGTATCCCGCAGCAGACACATGCTCCAATTATGAGCAGTACCACACAAATTGCAATCAGAATGTTTAATAGGATGGAACCCCACCCCCCCAAACAGATTCTGGAAAAAGTCCGTCAGTGGGTTTGGGCCTGGTTTAGTCATTGCTGATACTTGCTGAATTACCTCTAGGTGGTCATTGATTTCATGTTGGTTGTCTGGAATGTACACAGCATTTTTCTTCGTGTACCACCTCTTGCTGCTAGGGTGAAGTAAAGAGCCATTCGATTTTGTAGCACAACAGTTTTATTGCATTCAGTTCATTAGTCACCAATTCTAGGGTGGAAAAAGTTGCATTGCTCATGACTTTTGACAGCTTCCTCAGCTCCCAGATCGATTTGACTGCTCCATAGGCTGGTGGCATTCCTGCCCTGGATATAACACTGTTGCCCAAGTTTGTATGAGTCAATTTACTTTTGTCTTTTACTGAATTATGGCCTTTTCAACCAGCTTCGATTTTACCAACTGGATTCACAGGGTTTTTTCTCACTGGACCTTCAGATTCTCGAGCTGTTTTCCTTACGTTTGTATTTTACCCAAAGGTAATTCTGCAGTATGTCTTATTGCTGAAACCAGATAACCCAAAAACAACTGCCGGACCAATTCTCAGGTAACCATTTATATGCCTTTTTCCCACAAATAAAATCATTACTTTGGTACTGATACGTGTTATCCCTGCATGAAACATTTTTCTATTCTTAATAGACAATTGCTTAGTTAAGACTGGATTGTCACATACTGCATTTAATGTAGTTTTCATGGAACTCAGATATGAATCATGGTTAGTATTACAAACAGTACCCCCACTTTTGACTTTACTGTAACATTTATAAGACATTGTTATATTACCATTACTCCAGCCCACCTGGAGGGTATTACTTTTGTAGAGACATACAACTCCTTTTTGTGTGAACAGGTAAAAATAAAGCAATTTTGTCCTGTGATCTCACAGTTTCTGTATAAAAAAAACTTTCCAAAGTCTTATTTTATCCCCAGAGGGACAGAGGACGTTAAAGTCTATTATATTTTGTTGGTATAGCCGTACAAACTCAGCAATTTGAAATGTGCATAGTTTCTGTATACACTTGCTTCATGGCCAGGTACGTGTTAAAATTTGGATGCCAGTCTATAAACAGTTCATCACGTCTTCTCACTTTCACTTGTGTGGTTGAGTGCAGGAAAAACCACAATAAGAGAAAAATTGTCACACTTATAGTTAACAAATACACAGTTAAAATAATTATGCAATAGTTCTTGGGTTGCTCTGCTTTTTGTTTTCTTTACTCTTGGCCATTTTGCCCTTGTGTATCAGTCACAAAGTTTTTATTCAGCTGAAAGTTCTTTTGTCTGAAAAAGAGTTAAACTGCAAAACAGATTTATTTATAACAGTTTCTTTATTTAATTAGCTAGTGAACTGTCAGCCTCCAGCCCTGCAGGCATGAGAGCTTTTTACTGAGGCACATAATATGCCCTTCCAAATACTACTTTAAAGGGGATTAAACCCTTTACATTTGTTACTGTTTTCATGCTCAGCAATGCTAGAGGTAAACAGCAAATCCAATTCTTCTGAGTCTCACTCATTAACTTTCTTAACTTGTTTTTTTTTAAAATCCCATTGTACCTCTCCACCAGTCCTGCTGACTGTGGGTGGTAAGCACAGTGATTCCTTAAGGAAATCCCAAAAAAATCTCCCAAGTTGTTGAAATTGTCTGATTGACAAAATGTGTCCCATTGCCACTATAGATTCTTTCCGGTATGCCAAATCTAGGAATTATTTCCTTTACTAGGGCCTTTGCCACTGTTGCTGCATTTGGATTCCTGGTTGGAAAAGCTTCTACCCATTTTGAAAACATATCTATGATCACTAAACAGTATTTCTTTTTTTCACATTTATTCAACTCTATGAAGTCCATACAAATAGTATGGAATGGATATGGTGGTGTAGGAAACTCCTTGCTTGTTTTAAATGCTCCTTGTGCATGGTGCTTGTTACAAGTATGACAAGCTGCACAAAATTTTATTGTATAATTTATGTATCCATATGTTTGGAATATTTTATTTACTAACTGTACCATCCTGTTGAGACATGGCTCTGCCCATGGCTCAACAAAGCTGCATCTCTAAATAAATTAGACGGTATTGTTTTTTCCTTTGGAAATGTACAGTCCATTCTTAAAAATTGCACCTTGTTTTACCCAGTTTTGTTTTTCTGCTGTTGTAGTAAGCATTTGCATTGTTTTTAACATGTCTAAATCTAAAATCTCAAAGGGCTGTAATTTTCATTAAAAAATAAAGTTTCTGAGTCTGAGGCTGCTTGCTGCAGCTGCATCAGCTCGTGCATTACCTTTTGAAATCTTATCCTGTTGTTTTGTATGAGCTACACATTTACAAATAGCTACTTTGGTAGGCAACTGAATAGATTCTAATAGCTCCAAAATAAATTGCATGATTAATAGGTTTTTCACTGGATGTAATTATCCCTCTATTTTCTTTATTATTGTGCAAACACATGCACTGTAGAAAAGCATACTGATTATCAGTATATATGTTTACTTTTTGCCTTTTACTAAAATACATGCTCCTGTTAAAATTACCAGTTCTGCTGCTTGAGCATACAAGTTGTGTGGCAAAGTTTGTGCTTTTAAATTTTAGTGTCTGTAACTACTGCATACCCCACCAGATTTTTCCTGTAGGACCCCTTCTGCATGAGCCATTTACGTAATATGTCACCTCAGCATTATCCAAGGGCATATTTGTAAGATCTTGTCTAGGTAAAGCTAACTGTTTATATGAGGTTGACTCAGCAGTATGGTCATACATGAAAGATGTCTAGCAGGAGAAAGGTATGCAACTTTTCTTGTGGCAGAATTATTGCAACTGCATGAGGCATTCTCAATGTGAGAGGGTGGAATAACACCATTGAGGCTGAAGCCTGTACTGCCATTGCTGCTGCAACTACTGCTTGTACACAGTGAGGCAAAGATTGCACCACTGGGTCTAACTGTGATGAATAGTAAGCTATGGGGCATTGCTTATCCCCATGTTGTTGCTTTAATACTGATGTCATGTACCATTGCTTACAATCTATGGTCTAAAAAAAAACATTTGTGATAACTTGGAAGTCTTAAAACTAATGAAGAAGCTATTAACTGCTTCAACCTGCAGAAAGCCATTTCTGCTTTTGTTTTCCATTGTGAAATAATTTGGTACCCAGTTCCAACAAAAATTAGTTGTACCTAGGAAAGACATTATTTCTTTTTTAGTTGTTGGTTTGGGTGCTTGCAAAATTGCTGTTTTTTCCTCTTTTCTTCCCACTATCTAGTATTTTACCTTTATTGAATATTACATATCCCAGGTATCTAACCTATGTTTTTTTCCCAAAGTTGTAACTTACTTTTGTTTACTTTGTGTCCTTGTATTACTAAAAATTTTAACAATGCTACTGTATTCACCCTGCACTGCTGCTGGGTGCTGTTAGCAAGATGTCATTTACATAAAGTAAAATTTGACTACTTTTGGTGGGGTAGACCCTGCCAGATTGCTAGCCATTTTTTTGTGCAAATATTATTGGGCTCTCACAATATCCCTGTGGTAGTCGAGTGTATGTATACCTTTTACCCTGAAATGTGAATGCAAACCAATATTGACTATTAGGATGTATAGGTATTGAAAAAGCATTGCTTATATCTACCACAGTAAAATACTTCTGTTGTGGCTTTAAATCATTTAACAAGGTATGTGGGTCTGGCACCGTGGGTGCTTTAGGTATTACTGCATTATTTACAGCTTATAAATCTTGTACCATCTGCCATTCCCCGTTTGCTTTTTTTAACAGGAAATAGGGTGTATCACATGGTGAATCAGGAGATTCTACCAGTACTCCTTTTGAGTAATGCTGCTTATTATAGGCTTAATTTTTACTTTTGCATTCTTTTCCAAAATGTATTGTTTTTTTCTGTGGTTTAAAAGCTGACTTTGGGGTAATTGTAACTGGTCCTGCTGCTTGAATAAGCCCTACATTTAACTTGCCTGTTGACCACAGAGTTGTTGGAATTTTACACAAGGCCTTTTCTTTTTCTTTTAATAAAAATGCTAATCAGCTGTCCTTACTAGATTGCAAGTGTACAGCTGTATGTGTCTGTGTCAACCAATTCAGTTTTGTTTTTATATCCCTTGTTCTGACATTTTTAAATCAGTCTGTTTTCCCATTTTGTTACCTTTTTTTTCTAAGTCTGCCCATTTAAAACTTTTGTTTTTTGTCAAGCTGACATGTGGCAGTCTATTGGACTTATACAATCTCATGAACTCCTGAGGTAATGAACAGCTTACTACACTGTTTTCCTCAGTATCCCAGCATAAAGTTTGTAATATTAATTTGTCAGCAGGATTTTACTTATATTTTTATTAGGTCCTGGTGTGCTACAGTAGTATGGAGTACAATGTAACAAGTGCTGCTGATCAGTGTCAAGGGAGGGTACCTTACTGATGGCTACGTTTATCAGTTCTTTGGTTACTGCACCTGGACCAATCATAACTAGGTCCTGGCTGTACCAATAATAGGCTTCACTCTCTGATCACACCACAAGAGCATTCATTTGTCTTTGTGCTTCCATACCCTGCATGGTAGGAACTACTGCTATGCCAAATATCTGCACAAGGTCTTTTCCCAGTAAGTTTACTGGATATTTTGCAGAAACTACAATTTTACTTTTCTGAGTCATACCTGAAACAGGGTCAGTTATTGCTATATTATGGGAAAGTGGTTCCCTGTATAGCTGTCCATTTGCTGCTTTTACTAATATATAATCAGGTGATTTAGAATGTTTTGGTAACTTGGAGGGTGTATCAAAGTCCTCCTGAGTCACACAGGAATTTGACCTTTCTTCCCTCCACCAGAAGTGTTACTTCTGGTTTTGTATTTGCTAGGTAGAGCTCGGGCTCAACAATGCTAAATCTAAAATTTTATTTTGATTTTTATTCTCTACATCTGTTTGTACTTCCTCTATTCCCTCTACTACATTCACACTTTCTTTTTGTTTATTAACCTTTCCTGATGATTTTTGGTTATTATCACTATCATATAGTCAGTCCACATCTCCTTTTTCTTCTGTTATTGCTTTCTTATTTTGTTTATAGTCCCTAGCTAGATGCCCTTTTTACCTGACTGTAATACAAATACTTCAGCTCCGTCTTCAGCAGTGAAGACTTGTGCCTTTTTCTTTTTACTATTAAGGTGTCTTTCAGTACGTCTAGCATACTCAAGTAAGGCTTGCAGCCTGCTTGTTCAGTGATTTATCATATGCCTTGTAATAAAACTACTAACAGAGGCAATGCAACCTTTTAAAAATGTATATATATATTTTTTTTTTAATTGTTATTTTAAGCATTTTAATAATCTAGCATAATATCCATCTACTGTCTCATTTCCCTGTTGTATGCATTAATTAATGCAAGTCCAGTCTGCTCTAAGTTTTCATTTTTAGAGATTCTGTCTGTTAGACCTTTCACTCTGTTGTCTAAAATGTTTCAGAATTTTTAAGCTTCTGTTTTTCTTTTGCCTGACGCCCTGCATCAGATTAAAGCTTGTTTAAGGAGTTTAACTAGTGAAAGTTTATCTAGTTTACTATCAAATTTATAGTTGTTAACACATTTTGCAAAATATCTCACATTATTTGCTTACTGTAATTGCATATGCTTCACATTATCCGTTAGCGGATCTCGTGATCTCTTAGTGCACTGATTTCCCATGTCTTAAAAAGACTGTTACGTAACCCTTCTCTTGTACCACGTGGTATCTTATTTCCCCATATCCACAGTAGTGTCTAGAATGACTGTTTACTTTGCTTTGTTATTCCCTGATCTATGACTCAAGATACAATACTTGACTCTCTCTCTCCCTGCTATCACAAACCTTAGCAATAGCACAGTGTAACCTGGTCCCTGATCTAAAACAAAGACAAAGAGGGAAATTCTTCTTACCTGAGCCTCCTGCTCTTATTGTTTCTCCTTGGGGCCCAGTCTTCCGCTTTTCAGCCACAGATCAGAAAGTGGACAGCCTCTTTACACACAACAATTCAGTCGGAGGTCTTTTCACTTTAAGAAGAACCATTCTTTTGGCAGCTTCTCCAGATTTATTAGCACTTATGCACTCTGTGACCTGCAGCTTACCAAGGGAATTCGGCTCGAAGGACCAAAATGTTAAATAAATTTGTTAGAATCGGACTGTAAAAATCATTGAGTTATTCAAAACAATGTCAATCAATAACAAACAATAATGCAGGAGAACTCAAGTATCTTAAAGCTCTAATGTACATTAGGAGGCAAAACCATACACAAAGTTGTATAGAATTTTGACTAGTTTATTCAGACAGTGTTTGCCATTTTATAACATTTACAATCAGCTTTTGCCCACCTCACTGGCGTGGTCAGTGACAGGGTCTTTACATCATAGTAACTTAGTAAAAGTGCTGACATTGTGTTTTTCAAAGAAGTCTTTTTCCCATGAGAATGTTACAGCCTTGCAAACACCTGGTCAGTCACGATGACCTCCTGAGGATGTAGCCAATTCAAGGTTCTCTGATTAGTTCGAATACAATAGATGTATGTCTTCTTTAATGCCTCTCTTTGTCTTCTAGTTCCCAGCTGCGCACTATCAGAGATAGTCTCTCCTGGTGGAGGCAGGAAAGAGGACACTCATGCGAACAGATTTATTATTTTCTAACTTTGCAAAATAATCTTTACTTGAAAGACATGAGCCAGGCTGTGTTTGCAAGCTGCCAAGGTCAAATTTCTGATTACACTGCAGCTTGTGCTTCAAGCAATAATATGCAGGTTTATTTCTACTATTATTCTAGTAAGACAGAATTAAATGCATTATATACTACTTTCCAAACTTTGTTCTCTTTTATGGATTTAAGTACATTTATTTCTAACTAAAGCACACATTTCTCTATATATTTGATCACACAACTTATATATGTTTGAATGTTTAAATACACATCTTCCTAAGCAGCACACATTGTAAATATATTTTTCTAGGCAGCATGTATGTAAATATATTTTCTAAGCAGCATGTATAGATTTTTCTAACAGACCCTATCATCCAATCAATTGAAAATAATTGATGTTTGAGTGCATCAAACACCACTGTTATTGTGTGAGTAAATCCAGTCTGTGAGGAAGCTTGTGGTAATTGCCCCTGGCCATTTCCAAAAGAAGGTAGAACCACAGTTAACTTGGCCAGAAGGGAGTCACCACAGTGATACGGGGGGGTGTACCTTCAGAAGTACCCAGGATATTAGTTGAAAGCATAGAGGGGAATAATGCTGTCCAAAGAAAAGGCATCTGTCTTCCAGGCCTGCCAGCACAGAATCATGGAACACAGTCTTGACAGTTGAGCATTCAAAGTGGGGGCAAAAAAGTTATATTTGAGGAACTTCTCAAAGATGGACCAAATATTGGAAGACACTGATGTCTAGTTTCAATTTGCTAGGTTTTGCCCTAGTCATGCTCAGCCTGCCGTCAATTTTGCACTGACAGAAAATAGGGTGCCTGTATTGTGAGACTGTACTGTGAAGCTATATGCCAAGCTAACAGGGCTGTTTTTCAAAAGGGGGTATGACCTGGTTCTCCCTTTGCTGGTTGACATACCACCTGACTGTGATATTGTCTGAAACCACTTTAAAGAAGTTCCAGAGGCCAAAGATGGTTCAGTTCAAGTGTCTTGATCAGGAGGAGCATCTCCTAGATATTTATGTGCTTGCATCTGTCCTTGATACACCACACCCCTACAAGTTCTTCCCTCTCCTGAAATAGCATCCCAAAAAATCCAAAGCATTTGAGGGAGTGACTGCTTTGAAGCTGGGAGGTAGAAGGGAAGACCTAGATTTAAAGATGTACGTTGTCTCCACCAAAAGAAAAACTTCTGACAAACCCCAACATTGGTACTTGAAAAGATGAAGGTGGTGATGATGGGACCAACAAGATTGCAGATACCACTGTATTTCTCTCATGTGGAATCTCCTGACTCCCCCCCCCCAAAAAAAAAGACTCTGCAAAGATAAGCAAGATGTCTAAATTACAGATACCCTGTAACCTCTGCAACAGGCTATAACTGGAGCTAGACACATTGTGAACACTCTTGGTGCAGTGGATAGTCTAATGGTTATGGAACAAAACTCAATGTGATCCAGACATATAAAAAAAAAAAAGGCACAAGGCACATCAGAAGTCTGGATGAATTGGGATGTGATGAGCATCTTTTAAGTTTAGTGTTACCAGGAAACTTGAAAGAGGAAGAGAAGATAGACTGTGAAGCAACACTTTTGAATTAGGGCACTCTCTCAAACAGGTTAAGGAAAATATTTGGGCATTTTCTTTTCTTTGGCATCAGGAACATTCCTGAATAAAAATCTTTCCCCACTTGGAAAGAAGGAGCTGGTTCTCAGTTCTTTGGACAGCATGTGATGAACAGGTGGAAATAAAGAACACGATCTGAAGGATGATGAATGACCCCCTAAACAGAGTAATTTCCTACCACTGCTATTTGTAACCTTGATAATGGATATTCACAACACATTTTTCTGAAGCAATCTGTTGCCAAAGAGAAAAATGTAGATTTAAGATTTTCTGGAAGAAAAAGGGGGACGGGGTGGGAGTAGTTCACAAGGCCTCTTGAACAGTCAAACATACTGGACTGCCCTTGGTTTTCGGAGGTTAGAGATTTCTTTTTGGAACTCCCTTTCCATTCCTTCTTAAAGTTCTGTTTATCAGAACTCCATTTAGATTGTTTATTTGGTTTTCTGCCAAACACAGAAGAAATAGAAAATCACTTTGACAATTTGGAAAAGGAAAGCTGAAGTTTCCCTCGATCAGATTGCACCTTTCATTGCATTTGTTTGATCAAGTCTGTAGCACAGGGGCTAAACACAATCTCAATTAAAAGGCAGAATTTTAAAACTAATTTTCATCACCTGGATGGTTCTGAGAATGCAGCCATGCAAACCTCCTAAACTGTACCAGTAGCCATAGCCCTGGTAGTAGTAAGAGTCCTACAAACACTGCAAACAAGGAATAGCAAACCCTGCAAAAAAAGAAACTTTTTAAAGCAGAGTTTTCCTCACAAGAAACTGCAAATACAACATTCCTCATACTTTGACAATTTGTCAGAATAGACTTCAACATATGAACCCTGACAACTCAAAATTCTGAGAGCCAAAATTGGGTACTTTTCCATTAGTGGGGCAAGAGTTTATTGTGCATTTGAGTGTTGTTACAAGCTCACAGCACCGTTTGTCCATACATAATTACAAGGGCCATATTTTCAGTGTGTTTGTGCATACTTTGTGGGCATAGCAAATGGATTTCAAAAACTCAGTGCACTTGTGTTTGGCAGTAATATTGCTGAGAACTGGACAGTGTTTGAAAAAGAGTACATTTTCATACAGGCTGAATTTTCTGGTAAAGATGACCGTACAAAGGCATTTATTCTATTTAATTTAGCTGACTCAGAAGCCATTGAAAGGGAGTGTTCATCTGTATAAAGACTTGCCATTTATGCAAGAGAGGGCGAAAACTGTGATATTGTTGAACTGGCTGAGCCAAAGGAGGACCCAGAGTACTTAAAATGTACATTTAGAGAAATGTGTAACCCCCAGACAAATGTTGCAATGGAAAGGCACTTATTTTACACAAGGGATCAAAAGCCTGGTAAAACTTTTGCAGCATATGTAACTGACCTGAAAAAGAAAGCTAAAACGTGAAGATATGGTGACTTAAGTGATGAGTTGATAAAAGAAAAACTTGAGTGTGGCATAAAAGATGATGCTGTGAGAAAGATTTTGCTTCATGACAGTGATTTAACTTTGAACAAGGCCATTGAGATTTGTCAGATATATGAGCTCACAGAAAAGCACACAAATATGCTTACAAATGAGAATAGCTCTAGAAGGCAGAGTGATAAAGCTCATGTTGATAGTATACAGCACGTGGTTAAAAGAAATAGGCCCAGACAAATGGCAGCAACTGTAACCCTGTAACACTCACTGGTAAACCCAGAACTTTCTAGCACATTCCAGAGTTCGCACCTTCTCAGTGAACCATAAGAGTGAGTCAGCAAACTCAAAGCATGGGCCCCAACTTAGTTTCATTGCCAACTGTTGTAATTATGGTGGCAGTCATGAATCTAAAATGGAGAAATGTTTAGCTGTTGGTCAACAATGCCACAAATGCAATAAATGGAATAATTTCAAGAGGTTTTGTAAATCAAAAGGCCCACATTCTTTTACTTGAAAGGGAACATTTTAAGAAATAAGTTGCTCAATTAGGAAGCTATGGAGTAGGGTCACAGGACACTCTTTATGTGGATGGTATGTCAGAGCTTCATGAAATATGAAACAGTCAATGCAGAAGATTTAAGGGCAGAGAATGAAGTATTTTGTACTGCTCAGATAAATGGCAAACACATAGAGGTCAGAGTTGATACAGGTTCCAAGTGCAATGATATGTCAGCATAAACATTTGCTAGAGTGTGTAAAGGTGAAAGGTTTGACTTGGCAAGGTGTCCGAAGCTTGTTGCTTATGGAGGTGAAGAATTTCAAACCAAAAGCTCAGTAGTGCTTTCATGTTACTATACTGGAAGATGCTACGACTTATTTTATGTGGTCAGGAGGTACGTCCAGTCATTATTAGGGCTCAGAGACAGTTTGACAATGGCACTGCTTTCACTTAATAAGAACGTCCACCATGTTAGATGAAAAGACCACTACTGTAATTTTGCCCAGCATATTTTTTCTACCTATGCTGATCTTTTCAAAGACAAACTAGGCAAGCTTCCAGCTGTGTACTCCATGAAATTAAACCCAGAGGTCAGTCCAGTTATCAGGCCAGCACATAAAGTTCTAAAAGCCATGCAGGACAGAGTCAAAGCTGAGCTAGAAAACATGGTGTGACAAGCTGTGATTTGTCCAGTCAAAACTCCAACTGAATGGGTAACTTCCATGGTGGTAGCTCATAAGAAAAGCTCAGATGACATCAGAATATGTATTGACCCACAAGATTTGAACAAAGCACTTAAAAGTCCTCATCATCCAATGTGCACAGCTGAAGAAGTTGCAGCATTGATGCCAAATGCCACTATTTTTTCTGTCATAGATGCAAAGAGTTCATTTTGGCAAATTCAGCTTGACAAAAAAAATCATCATTGCTCCCTACTTTCAGTACTCCATTTGGCAAGTACAGATTTTTGAGAATGCCATTTGGATTAAATTCTGCAAGTGAAGTCTTTCAGCATGCAATGGGACATTTTTTTTCTGGGTATCATTGTGCTATTATAGTAGATGACATACTAGTAGGAGGTCATAATGAAGCTGAACATGACAGAAACCTGAGAAAAGTTCTAGAAAGGGCACATCAAGTGAATCTTAAGCTCAGCTCACACAAATGCAAATTCAGGCTACAAGAGGTTACTTATGTTGTTCATTTATTTTCAAGTACAGGTTTACAGCCAGACCCTTCAAAATAAACAGCCATTCTCAAGATGCTAGCTCCAGACAATGCTCAAACCCTGCAACATTTTCTTGGCATGGTTAACTACCAAGGCAAGTTCATTCTGGACTTCAGCCAACTTTCAGCACCACTCAGAGGGCTAACACATAAAGATGCATCCTGGTCCTTGTCAGAGCAACGCTGAAGAGCATTCAATGTCCTGAAACAGAGAATTGCTAGTCCACCAACTCTCAGATACTATGATGTTCATAAACCAGTTACTCTTTCCTGTGATGCTTCGAAATTTCATCTTGGTGCAGTCATTCTCTAAGAGGGTCAGACTGTTGCCTATGCATCGATAACTCTTAACCAAACTGAGATGAAGTATACCCAGACTGAGAAAGAGCTTTTATCAATTGTGTTTGCATGTTCGAAGCTCCATGATTATGTTTATGGTAGACCTATCCAAATTGAAACAAACCACCATCCATTAGTCACTATCTTGAGAAAGCCTATGCATTCAGCCTCAACCAGACTGCAATGTATGATGCTGAGATTACAAAAGTACAATTTCGATCTTGACTACAAGAAAGACAAACTTCTTTATCTTGCTGATACCTAATTCAGATCACTCAGAAATACCACAGAACAGCATGAGAATGAGAACACTGATTGTGAAGTAATAGAAGTGATACATTTTTCTTTCACACATCTTGATGAACTGAGAGATCACACAGCCAAAGATCCAGTTTTACAAAAGCTCAATCACTTTATCAATCAAGGATGGCTGTCAAAGCAATCTAGTTTACCTCAAGAAGTGCTAACATATTTTCCTTACAGAGATGAGATTTTGTCTGGCAAAGGTATCATAATGAAAGGACTGAAAGTAATTGTTCCAAAGTCCTTGCAGCCAGCGTACATTACTATCTTACATTGTGGTCATCCATGTATTGAATCTACCAAAAGAAGAGTAAGATGACTAGTATTTTGGCCTTCTATGTCACAAAATATTGAGAGAGCACTTTTATCTTGTTCAGTGTGTAATAGTACAAAGTCTAATTGACAGAAGGAACAACTTCAGCTTAACCAGATTCCAGAACTACCTTGGTTGACAGTACCCATCGACATCTTTGAATAGAATGGTTAACATTATTTGGTGTTGGGTCTATATTAGATCACCGAGTGCTTAAAAAAGTGAATGGTGATTAATCGACCCTATGTAAGTGAAAGCTTACAATTTCAAACTGTCAGAACAGAGATTTTTTTCCTAGGGAAAAAAAAAATCGCTGTTCCAACAACAACCAAAAAAAAAAAAAAACCCATACTTTAAACATTACATTAAGTGAGGGGCTTCATCCCACACACCCCCAATGTGGGGGCTGTGCCCCACACACACCCCATACTTAAATATACCAACTCAGAGACCGCACTATAGTGCCAAAATGGCAAAGTAACGAAGCAGCCAAGCGAATTCTTTCCCAGGGAAAGAATTCACTTAAAAGCCACTTCGATATTTTGCCATCTCAGGCTTTTGAGTTCGACCAAGACGCATTCGAAAGAATGCATCTTTGGTCTTCTAATAGGGAACGTTGGTGTTAGTAGACTCTTACTCCAATTGGTTCAGGTATTTCTTAATCTAGCATGCACTATGTCATTACTAAGGTGAAGTGTCATTTTGCTGTTCATCGTAGTCTGTACAAAGTTATTTCTGACAATGGCACTCAGTTTACAAGCCAACAGTTCAAAAGATTTCCTGAAGAATGAGACTTTACTCATGTCACAAGTAGTCCAGAGTACCTGCAATAAAATGGTTTGGTAGAATGTGCAGTTCAAAGTGCAAAACAGTTACTAGAGAAGTCAAAATGAGATAATAGTGATGTTTTCCTTAATCTCTTGAATTTCAGAAATATTCCTCATGATAAACATCTTGGTTCATCTACTCAGAGACTTCTGTTGAGACAAACCAAAACCACACTACCAATCAGAAGTCAATTGTTGGTTCCATGTGTCAAGAACAACAGGTTAGTGAAAACCAATCTGTTGAAGACGAACCTAACCCAGAAGTCCTACTACAATAAGACCAGCAAACCGCTCAATCCATTACGAGAAGGAAAAGTGGTAAGGATGCAAACGTCCAAAGGTTATGATCAGATTGGTGTCATGAAGAATACTGGTCCAGAGCCAAGATCATACATTATGGAATTAGAGGGAACAATCTTTAGGCAGAGTCAAAAACATTTGAGACCGGTGTCTGAGCCTATACCACAGCACACAGACTGTGAGAAACATTCTTTATCTCAGAGTGAGTTGTCCAGTGTTTCGATTCCAGGGGAAGTTTCAGAGGACATTCCCATTCCTGTGATGAATCCAGAGGTTCCTATTATGAGTTGTGCACTGCAGACTGTCCCTGTTGCAAAATCTGGTTCCAACTGTTATGTGACAAGATATGGTTGACTCTCTAAACTCTATAGCAGATATGAAGCTACTTGGACATGAACATTTTGTTTTATTTCTAATGTATAAATTAATGCATGTCTAGCTATGCTATTGTTTTGTATAAAGGGAAATCTTTTTAAAGAGTGAGGATGTAGATCAACATGTGTGTATATGAATATACCTTTAAGAAGTTATCCAAGGGCTTGCACAAGTGCATAAATACTGAGCACGTGCAAGCTAGAGTGCCATTTTGTAGTTAGCTGTTGAGATGTAAGCATGTATGTATGTAAGGTCTATCTATTAACTAGTTCATTCTTATTTAATGATGCTGCTATCCATCCTGATGTGTTTCTATGTATTAAAGCATCCAAACAAAACCCCAAACATTCTTGTTATATGTGTTAGAGCTGAAGGCGCGACAAATAGTATTCGGGAAAATAGATGAAATAGAGAAACAATGGGATTTTATAACTGAAAAAAATAGTCGGGTATGTTATCAAAACATTTAAATTATCTTTGAAAATGAAAGTATATTTCATTAGTCCCAAAGCAACGGGAATATGGCATATTTAGCTAATGTGCATTTTATCTCCAGTGAGAGAGACAGAGATAGAAAGTATAAATAACTGTACAATTAATACTTAGTAGTATTTTGAGGTCAAGATTACATCCAGTAAATGTACTGGTTTTATATATAGAAAAAGAATGTGGAATACAATTGATACAGCTGATAGTGTATGCTTCGTCTTTGTCACTTTACTGAATCCTGAAACTTTGGAAGAGAGATAAGAATCGAATAATTGGAAGAATCTTTGGAGTAAAATATGAGTTATTCTGGGAAAAGGTGGATATTAATAAAAAAGAAAAAATATTTTAAGTAAAGTTATAAAGGAATACCGAATACATTTTTACGGATATTATATATTCCAAATCTAGCAAAGAATATTAAAGAATTATACCAACAATATTTTAAAGAATGTTTTATGCTGTAATTTCTTGGAAATCATTAAAGAAAATATTGAAGCCATTAGAAAGAAATAAAAATAAGATACAAGAATGCAGAAATCCATTAAGGTTTGTTTGGAGGTTGAATATTGACAAATTACCACTGAAAGGAAATATGTTATACAAAACAATGAATGGATGAAATAATATATCAGGATTCAGAAAGAATCCCATTACAGTCAGTAACAGCCAAAAGGGACTGTTTCAGCTATGTGGGAAAATGTGATTCAGACACGTTAGCCGCAGTGAAGAAAGATTTCATTATCAACAACTTTTCATGTCTCTGAATTACCCTTAACTACCATGAGAGCAAATCAGCACTTTCCTGGAATAGTCAATATTAGTGGCCCAGGCATTGCCCTATTAAGTCCCCGCCACACATGTGTGCGTGCATGCACACACACACACACACACACACACACACACACACACACACACACACACACACACACACACACACACACACACACACACACACACACACACACACACACACACACACACACACACACACACACACACACACACACACACACACACACACACACCATACCTTTTACCTGTCCCTGAGTTGAGAGAATGTCACCAGTGTCTATTCTTATGTATATCCCTCCCACCATAAATTATGGATCCTTGTAGTCAGTTAATAATGCCAAACATTAATTTCATTTGTCTTATTGATAGTAAAATGCATTATTTCATTATTTTAAGTAAGTCACAGTA